>NW_026973277.1:0-38682 GCF_036711695.1 Zophobas morio | reverse complement strand
TAAAAGTACAAGAAAACACTTCAAAAGTGACGTTTCTGAAGAATTTTAACAGTTTTCTTGTATCTCCGAACGCCAGAATGCATAAAATTGACCTAAACGTCTCCTTTTCCTATTCTGAGTCGATTCTGCATGCTTTAAGTGTTTGGTGGCTCAGAACCATCAAAAAACGTTGAAATATAGTTCAAATTCAATAAAAATCGACAAAAATACAGTTTCTAGCTAAAATTTGATGGTTTCGTTGCACTTTCAGAGCCCGTAGGGTATCTGAGTGGCTTAAAAGTACAAGAAAACACTTCAAAAGTGACGTTTCTGAAGAAATTTAACAGTTTTCTTGCATCTACGAACGCCAGAATGCATAAAATTGACCTAAACGTCTCCTTTTCGTATTCTGAGTCGATTCTGCATGCTTTAAGTGTGTTTGGTGGCTCAGAACCATCAAAAAACGTTGAAATATAGTTCAAATTCAATAAAAATCGACAAAAATACAGTTTCTAGTTAAAATTTGATGGTTTCGTTGCACTTTCCGAGCCCGTAGGGTATCTGAGTGGCTTAAAAGTACAAGAAAACACTTCAAAAGTGACGTTTCTGAAGAATTTTAACAGTTTTCTTGTATCTACGAACGCCAGAATGCATAAAATTGACCTAAACGTCTCCTTTTCCTATTCTGAGTCGATTCTGCATGCTTTAAGTGAAGAATAGGAAAAGGAGACGTTTAGGTCTATTTTGTGCATTCTGGCGTTCGTAGATACAAGAAAACTGTTAAAATTCTTCAGAAACGTCACTTTTGAAGTGTTTTCTTGTACTTTTAAGGCACTCAGATACCCTACGGGCTCGGAAAGTGCAACGAAACCATCAAATTTTAGCTAGAAACTGTATTTTTGTCGATTTTTATTGAATCTGAACTATATTTCAACGTTTTTTGATGGTTCTGAGCCACAAAACACACTTAAAGCATGCAGAATCGGCTCAGAATAGGAAAAGGAGACGATTAGGTCAATTTTATGCATTCTGGCGTTCGTAGATACAAGAAAACTGTTAAAATTCTTCAGAAACGTCACTTTTGAAGTGTTTTCTTGTACTTTTAAGCCACTCAGATACCCTACGGGCTCGGAAAGTGCAACGAAACCATCAAATTTTAACTAGAAACTGTATTTTTGTCGATTTTTATTGAATTTGAACTATATTTCAACGTTTTTTGATGGTTCTGAGCCACCAAACACACTTAAAGCATGCAGAATCGACTCAGAATAGGAAAAGGAGACGTTTAGGTCAATTTTATGCATTCTGGCGTTCGTAGATACAAGAAAACTGTTAAAATTCTTCAGAAACGTCACTTTTGAAGTGTTTTCTTGTACTTTTAAGCCACTCAGATACCCTACGGGCTCGGAAAGTGCAACGAAACCATCAAATTTTAACTAGAAACTGTATTTTTGTCGATTTTTATTGAATTTGAACTATATTTCAACGTTTTTTGATGGTTCTGAGCCACCAAACACACTTAAAGCATGCAGAATCGACTCAGAATAGGAAAAGGAGACGTTTAGGTCAATTTTATGCATTCTGGCGTTCGTAGATACAAGAAAACTGTTAAAATTCTTCAGAAACGTCACTTTTGAAGTGTTTTCTTGTACTTTTAAGCCACTCAGATACCCTACGGGCTCGGAAAGTGCAACGAAACCATCAAATTTTAACTAGAAACTGTATTTTTGTCGATTTTTATTGAATTTGAACTATATTTCAAATGGTACAAGAAAACACTTCAAAAGTGACGTTTCTGAAGAATTTTAACAGTTTTCTTGTATCTACGAACGCCAGAATGCATAAAATTGACCTAAACGTCTCCTTTTCCTATTCTGAGTCGATTCTGCATGCTTTAAGTGTGTTTGGTGGCTCAGAACCATCAAAAAACGTTGAAATATAGTTCAAATTCAATAAAAATCGACAAAAATACAGTTTCTAGCTAAAATTTGATGGTTTTGTTGCACTTTCCGAGCCCGTCGGGTATCTGAGTGGCTTAAAAGTACAAGAAAACACTTCAAAAGTGACGTTTCTGAAGAATTTTAACAGTTTTCTTGTATCTACGAACGCCAGAATGCATAAAATTGACCTAAACGTCTCCTTTTCCTATTCTGAGTCGATTCTGCATGCTTTAAGTGTGTTTGGTGGCTCAGAACCATCAAAAAACGTTGAAATATAGTTCAAATTCAATAAAAATTGACAAAAATACAGTTTCTAGCTAAAGTTTGATGGTTTCGTTGCACTTTCCGAGCCCGTAGGGTATCTGAGTGGCTTAAAAGTACAAGAAAACACTTCAAAAGTGATGTTTCTGAAGAATTTTAACAGTTTTCTTGTATCTACGAACGCCAGAATGCATAAAATTGACCTAAACGTCTCCTTTTCCTATTCTGAGTCGATTCTGCATGCTTTAAGTGTGTTTGGTGGCTCAGAACCATCAAAAAACGTTGAAATATAGTTCAAATTCAATAAAAATCGACAAAAATACAGTTTCTAGCTAAAATTTGATGGTTTCGTTGCACTTTCCGAGCCCGTAGGGTATCTGAGTGGCTTAAAAGTACAAGAAAACACTTCAAAAGTGACGTTTCTGAAGAATTTTAACAGTTTTCTTGTATCTACGAACGCCAGAATGCATAAAATTGACCTAAACGTCTCCTTTTCCTATTCTGAGTCGATTCTGCATGCTTTAAGTGTGTTTGGTGGCTCAGAACCATCAAAAAACGTTGAAATATAGTTCAAATTCAATAAAAATCGACAAAAATACAGTTTCTAGCTAAAATTTCATGGTTTTCGTTGCACTTTCCGAGCCCGTAGGGTATCTGAGTGGCTTAAAAGTACAAGAAAACACTTCAAAAGTGACGTTTCTGAAGAATTTTAACAGTTTTCTTGTATCTACGAACGCCAGAATGCATAAAATTGACCTAAACGTCTCCTTTTCCTATTCTGAGTCGATTCTGCATGCTTTAAGTGTGTTTGGTGGCTCAGAACCATCAAAAAACTTTGAAATATAGTTCAAATTCAATAAAAATCGACAAAAATACAGTTTCTAGCTAAAATTTGATGGTTTCGTTGCACTTTCCGAGCCCGTAGGGTATCTGAGTGGCTTAAAAGTACAAGAAAACACTTCAAAAGTGACGTTTCTGAAGAATTTTAACAGTTTTCTTGTATCTACGAACGCCAGAATGCATAAAATTGACCTAAACGTCTCCTTTTCCTATTCTGAGTCGATTCTGCATGCTTTAAGTGTGTTTGGTGGCTCAGAACCATCAAAAAACGTTGAAATATAGTTCAAATTCAATAAAAATCGACAAAAATACAGTTTCTAGCTAAAATTTGATGGTTTCGTTGCACTTTCCGAGCCCGTAGGGTATCTGAGTGGCTTAAAAGTACAAGAAAACACTTCAAAAGTGACGTTTCTGAAGAATTTTAACAGTTTTCTTGTATTTACGAACGCCAGAATGCATAAAATTGGCCTAAACGTCTCCTTTTCCTATTCTGAGTCGATTCTGCATGCTTTAAGTGTGTTTGGTGGCTCAGAACCATCAAAAAACGTTGAAATATTGTTCAAATTCAATAAAAATCGACAAAAATACAGTTTCTAGCTAAAATTTGATGGTTTCGTTGCACTTTCCGAGCCCGTTGGGTATCTGAGTGGCTTAAAAGTATAAGAAAACACTTCAAAAGTGACGTTTCTGAAGAATTTTAACAGTTTTCTTGTATCTACGAACGCCAGAATGCATAAAATTGACCTAAACGTCTCCTTTTCCTATTCTGAGTCGATTCTGAATGCTTTAGGTGTGTTTGGTGGCTCAGAACCATCAAAAAACGTTGAAATATAGTTCAAATTCAATAAAAATCGACAAAAATACAGTTTCTAGCTAAAATTTGATGGTTTCGTTGCACTTTCCGAGCCCGTCGGGTATCTGAGTGGCTTAAAAGTACAAGAAAACACTTCAAAAGTGACGTTTCTGAAGAATTTTAACAGTTTTCTTGTATCTACGAACGCCAGAATGCATAAAATTGACCTAAACGTTTCCTTTTCCTATTCTGAGTCGATTCTGCATGCTTTAAGTGTGTTTGGTGGCTCAGAACCATCAAAAAACGTTGAAATATAGTTCAAATTCAATAAAAATCGACAAAAATACAGTTTCTAGCTAAAATTTGATGGTTTCGTTGCACTTTCCGAGCCCGTAGGGTATCTGAGTGGCTTAAAAGTACAAGAAAACACTTCAAAAGTGACGTTTCTGAAGAATTTTAACAGTTTTCTTGTATCTACGAACGCCTGAATGCATAAAATTGACCTAAACGTCTCCTTTTCCTATTCTGAGTCGATTCTGCATGCTTTAAGTGTGTTTGGTGGCTCAGAACCATCAAAAAACGTTGAAATATAGTTCAAATTCAATAAAAATCGACAAAAATACAGTTTCTAGCTAAAATTTGATGGTTTCGTTGCACTTTCCGAGCCCGTAGGTTATCTGAGTGGCTTAAAAGTACTAGAAAACACTTCAAAAGTGACGTTTCTGAAGAATTTTAACAGTTTTCTTGTATCTACGAACGCCAGAATGCATAAAATTGACCTAAACGTCTCCTTTTCCTATTCTGAGTCGATTCTGCATGCTTTAAGTGTGTTTGGTGGCTCAGAACCATCAAAAAAAGTTGAAATATAGTTCAAATTCAATAAAAATCGACAAAAATACAGTTTCTAGCTAAAATTTGATGGTTTCGTTGCACTTTCCGAGCCCGTAGGGTATCTGAGTGGCTTAAAAGTACAAGAAAACACTTCAAAAGTGACGTTTCTGAAGAATTTTAACAGTTTTCTTATATCTACGAACGCCAGAATGCATAAAATTGACCTAAACGTCTCCTTTTCCTATTCTGAGTCGATTCTGCATGCTTTAAGTGTGTTTGGTGGCTCAGAACCATCAAAAAACGTTGAAATATAGTTCAAATTCAATAAAAATCGACAAAAATACAGTTTCTAGCTAAAATTTGATGGTTTCGTTGCACTTTTCGAGCCCATAGGGTATCTGAGTGGCTTAAAAGTACAAGAAAACACTTCAAAAGTGACGTTTCTGAAGAATTTTAACAGTTTTCTTGTATCTACGAACGCCAGAATGCATAAAATTGACCTAAACGTCTCCTTTTCTTATTCTGAGTCGATTCTGCATGCTTTAAGTGTGTTTGATGGCTCAGAACCATCAAAAAACGTTGAAATATAGTTCAAATTCAATAAAAATCGACAAAAATACAGTTTCTAGCTAAAATTTGATGGTTTCGTTGCACTTTCCGAGCCCGTAGGGTATCTGAGTGGCTTAAAAGTACAAGAAAACACTTCAAAAGTGACGTTTCTGAAGAATTTTAACAGTTTTCTTGTATCTACGAACGCCAGAATGCATAAAATTGACCTAAACGTCTCCTTTTCCTATTCTGAGTCGATTCTGCATGCTTTAAGTGTGTTTGGTGGCTCAGAACCATCAAAAAACGTTGAAATATAGTTCAAATTCAATAAAAATCGACAAAAATACAGTTTCTAGCTAAAATTTGATGGTTTCGTTGCACTTTCCGAGCCCGTAGGGTATCTGAGTGGCTTAAAAGTACAAGAAAACACTTCAAAAGTGACGTTTCTGAAGAATTTTAACAGTTTTCTTGTATCTACGAACGCCAGAATGCATAAAATTGACCTAAACGTCTCCTTTTCCTATTCAGAGTCGACTCTGCATGCTTTAAGTGTGTTTGGTGGCTCAGAACCATCAAAAAACGTTGAAATATAGTTCAAATTCAATAAAAATCGACAAAAATACAGTTTCTAGCTAAAATTTGATGGTTTCGTTGCACTTTCCGAGCCCGTAGGGTATCTGAGTGGCTTAAAAGTACAAGAAAACACTTCAAAAGTGACGTTTCTGAAGAATTTTAACAGTTTTCTTGTATCTACGAACGCCAGAATGCATAAAATTGACCTAAACGTCTCCTTTTCCTATTCTGAGTCGATTCTGCATGCTTTAAGTGTGTTTGGTGGCTCAGAACCATCAAAAAACGTTGAAATATAGTTCAAATTCAATAAAAATCGACAAAAATACAGTTTCTAGCTAAAATTTGATGGTTTCGTTGCACTTTCCGAGCCCGTTGGGTATCTGAGTGGCTTAAAAGTACAAGAAAACACTTCAAAAGTGACGTTTCTGAAGAATTTTAACAGTTTTCTTGTATCTACGAACGCCAGAATGCATAAAATTGACCTAAACGTCTCCTTTTCCTATTCTGAGTCGATTCTGCATGCTTTAAGTGTGTTTGGTGGCTCAGAACCATCAAAAAACGTTGAAATTTAGTTCAAATTCAATAAAAATCGACAAAAATACAGTTTCTAGCTAAAATTTGATGGTTTCGTTGCACTTTCCGAGCCTGTAGGGTATCTGAGTGGCTTAAAAGTACAAGAAAACACTTCAAAAGTGACGTTTCTGAAGAATTTTAACAGTTTTCTTGTATCTACGAACGCCAGAATGCATAAAATTGACCTAAACGTCTCCTTTTCCTATTCTGAGTCGATTCTGCATGCTTTAAGTGTGTTTGGTGGCTCAGAACCATCAAAAAACGTTGAAATATAGTTCAAATTCAATAAAAATCGACAAAAATACAGTTTCTAGCCAAAATTTTATGGTTTCGTTGCACTTTCCGAGCCCGTAAGGTATCTGAGTGGCTTAAAAGTACAAGAAAACACTTCAAAAGTGACGTTTCTGAAGAATTTTAACAGTTTTCTTGTATCTACGAACGCCAGAATGCATAAAATTGACCTAAACGTCTCCTTTTCCTATTCTGAGTCGATTCTGCATGCTTTAAGTGTGTTTGGTGGCTCAGAACCATCAAAAAACGTTGAAATATAGTTCAAATTCAATAAAAATCGACAAAAATACAGTTTCTAGCTAAAATTTGATGGTTTCGTTGCACTTTCCGAGCCCGTAGGGTATCTGAGTGGCTTAAAAGTACAAGAAAACACTTCAAAAGTGACGTTTCTGAAGAATTTTAACAGTTTTCTTGTATCTACGAACGCCAGAATGCATAAAATTGACCTAAACGTCTCCTTTTCCTATTCTGAGTCGATTCTGCATGCTTTAAGTGTGTTTGGTGGCTCAGAACCATCAAAAAACGTTGAAATATAGTTCAAATTCAATAAAAATCGACAAAAATACAGTTTCTAGCTAAAATTTGATGGTTTCGTTGCACTTTCCGAGACCGTTGGGTATCTGAGTGGCTTAAAAGTACAAGAAAACACTTCAAAAATGACGTTTCTGAAGAATTTTAACAGTTTTCTTGTATCTACGAACGCCAGAATGCATAAAATTGACCTAAACGTCTCCTTTTCCTATTCTGAGTCGATTCTGCATGCTTTAAGTGTGTTTGGTGGCTCAGAACCATCAAAAAACGTTGAAATATAGTTCAAATTCAATAAAAATCGACAAAAATACAGTTTCTAGCTAAAATTTGATGGTTTCGTTGCACTTTCCGAGCCCATAGGGTATCTGAGTGGCTTAAAAGTACAAGAAAACACTTCAAAAGTGACGTCTCTGAAGAATTTTAACAGTTTTCTTGTATCTACGAACGCCAGAATGCATAAAATTGACCTAAACGTCTCCTTTTCCTATTCTGAGTCGATTCTGCATGCTTTAAGTGTGTTTGGTGGCTCAGAACCATCAAAAAACGTTGAAATATAGTTCAAATTCATAAAAATCGACAAAAATACAGTTTCTAGCTAAAATTTGATGGTTTCGTTGCACTTTCCGAGCCCGTAGGGTATCTGAGTGGCTTAAAAGTACAAGAAAACACTTCAAAAGTGACGTTTCTGAAGAATTTTAACAGTTTTCTTGTATCTACGAACGCCAGAATGCATAAAATTGACCTAAACGTCTCCTTTTCCTATTCTGAGTCGATTCTGCATGCTTTAAGTGTGTTTGGTGGCTCAGAACCATCAAAAAACGTTGAAATATAGTTCAAATTCAATAAAAATCGACAAAAATACAGTTTCTAGCCAAAATTTTATGGTTTCGTTGCACTTTCCGAGCCCGTAAGGTATCTGAGTGGCTTAAAAGTACAAGAAAACACTTCAAAAGTGACGTTTCTGAAGAATTTTAACAGTTTTCTTGTATCTACGAACGCCAGAATGCATAAAATTGACCTAAACGTCTCCTTTTCCTATTCTGAGTCGATTCTGCATGCTTTAAGTGTGTTTGGTGGCTCAGAACCATCAAAAAACGTTGAAATATAGTTCAAATTCAATAAAAATCGACAAAAATACAGTTTCTAGCTAAAATTTGATGGTTTCGTTGCACTTTCCGAGCCCGTAGGGTATCTGAGTGGCTTAAAAGTACAAGAAAACACTTCAAAAGTGACGTTTCTGAAGAATTTTAACAGTTTTCTTGTATCTACGAACGCCAGAATGCATAAAATTGACCTAAACGTCTCCTTTTCCTATTCTGAGTCGATTCTGCATGCTTTAAGTGTGTTTGGTGGCTCAGAACCATCAAAAAACGTTGAAATATAGTTCAAATTCAATAAAAATCGACAAAAATACAGTTTCTAGCTAAAATTTGATGGTTTCGTTGCACTTTCCGAGACCGTTGGGTATCTGAGTGGCTTAAAAGTACAAGAAAACACTTCAAAAATGACGTTTCTGAAGAATTTTAACAGTTTTCTTGTATCTACGAACGCCAGAATGCATAAAATTGACCTAAACGTCTCCTTTTCCTATTCTGAGTCGATTCTGCATGCTTTAAGTGTGTTTGGTGGCTCAGAACCATCAAAAAACGTTGAAATATAGTTCAAATTCAATAAAAATCGACAAAAATACAGTTTCTAGCTAAAATTTGATGGTTTCGTTGCACTTTCCGAGCCCATAGGGTATCTGAGTGGCTTAAAAGTACAAGAAAACACTTCAAAAGTGACGTCTCTGAAGAATTTTAACAGTTTTCTTGTATCTACGAACGCCAGAATGCATAAAATTGACCTAAACGTCTCCTTTTCCTATTCTGAGTCGATTCTGCATGCTTTAAGTGTGTTTGGTGGCTCAGAACCATCAAAAAACGTTGAAATATAGTTCAAATTCAATAAAAATCGACAAAAATACAGTTTCTAGCTAAAATTTGATGGTTTCGTTGCACTTTCCGAGCCCGTAGGGTATCTGAGTGGCTTAAAAGTACAAGAAAACACTTCAAAAGTGACGTTTCTGAAGAATTTTAACAGTTTTCTTGTATCTACGAACGCCAGAATGCATAAAATTGACCTAAACGTCTCCTTTTCCTATTCTGAGTCGATTCTGCATGCTTTAAGTGTGTTTGGTGGCTCAGAACCATCAAAAAACGTTGAAATATAGTTCAAATTCAATAAAAATCGACAAAAATACAGTTTCTAGCTAAAATTTGATGGTTTCGTTGCACTTTCCGAGCCCGTAGGGTATCTGAGTGGCTTAAAAGTACAAGAAAACACTTCAAAAGTGACGTTTCTGAAGAATTTTAACAGTTTTCTTGTATCTACGAACGCCAGAATGCATAAAATTGACCTAAACGTCTCCTTTTCCTATTCTGAGTCGATTCTGCATGCTTTAAGTGTGTTTGGTGGCTCAGAACCATCAAAAAACGTTGAAATATAGTTCAAATTCAATAAAAATCGGCAAAAATACAGTTTCTAGCTAAAATTTGATGGTTTCGTTGCACTTTCCGGGCCCGTAGGGTATCTGAGTGGCTTAAAAGTACAAGAAAACACTTCAAAAGTGACGTTTCTGAAGAATTTTAACAGTTTTCTTGTATCTACGAACGCCAGAATGCTTAAAATTGACCTAAACGTCTCCTTTTCCTATACTGAGTCGATTCTGCATGCTTTAAGTGTGTTTGGTGGCTCAGAACCATCAAAAAACGTTGAAATATAGTTCAAATTCAATAAAAATCGACAAAAATACAGTTTCTAGCTAAAATTTGATGGTTTCGTTGCACTTCCCGAGCCCATAGGGTATCTGAGTGGCTTAAAAGTACAAGAAAACACTTCAAAAGTGACGTTTCTGAAGAATTTTAACAGTTTTCTTGTATCTACGAACGCCAGAATGCATAAAATTGACCTAAACGTCTCCTTTTCCTATTCTGAGTCGATTCTGCATGCTTTAAGTGTGTTTGGTGGCTCAGAACCATCAAAAAACGTTGAAATATAGTTCATATTCAATAAAAATCGACAAAAATACAGTTTCTAGCTAAAATTTGATGGTTTCGTTGCACTTTCCGAGCCCGTAGGGTATCTGAGTGGCTTAAAAGTACAAGAAAACACTTCAAAAGTGACGTTTCTGAAGAATTTTAACAGTTTCCTTGTATCTACGAACGCCAGAATGCATAAAATTGACCTAAACGTCTCCTTTTCCTATTCTGAGTCGATTCTGCATGCTTTAAGTGTGTTTGGTGGCTCAGAACCATCAAAAAACGTTGAAATATAGTTCAAATTCAATAAAAATCGACAAAAATACAGTTTCTAGCTAAAATTTGATGGTTTCGTTGCACTTTCCGAGCCCGTAGGGTATCTGAGTGGCTTAAAAGTACAAGAAAACACTTCAAAAGTGACGTTTCTGAAGAATTTTAACAGTTTTCTTGTATCTACGAACGCCAGAATGCATAAAATTGACCTAAACGTCTCCTTTTCCTATTCTGAGTCGATTCTGCATGCTTTAAGTGTGTTTGGTGGCTCAGAACCATCAAAAAACGTTGAAATATAGTTCAAATTCAATAAAAATCGACAAAAATACAGTTTCTAGCTAAAATTTGATGGTTTCGTTGCACTTTCCGAGCCCGTAGGGTATCTGAGTGGCTTAAAAGTACAAGAAAACACTTCAAAAGTGACGTTTCTGAAGAATTTTAACAGTTTTCTTGTATCTACGAACGCCAGAATGCATAAAATTGACCTAAACGTCTCCTTTTTTCTATTCTGAGTCGATTCTGCATGCTTTAAGTGTGTTTGGTGGCTCAGAACCATCAAAAAACGTTGAAATATAATTCAAATTCAATAAAAATCGACAAAAATACAGTTTCTAGCTAAAATTTGATGGTTTCGTTGCACTTTCCGAGCCCGTAGGGTATCTGAGTGGCTTAAAAGTACAAGAAAACACTTCAAAAGTGACGTTTCTGAAGAATTTTAACAGTTTTCTTGTATCTACGAACGCCAGAATGCATAAAATTGACCTAAACGTCTCCTTTTCCTATTCTGAGTCGATTCTGCATGCTTTAAGTGTGTTTGGTGGCTCAGAACCATCAAAAAACGTTGAAATATAGTTCAAATTCAATAAAAATCGACAAAAATACAGATTCTAGCTAAAATTTGATGGTTTCGTTGCACTTTCCGAGCCCGTAGGGTATCTGAGTGGCTTAAAAGTACAAGAAAACACTTCAAAAGTGACGTTTCTGAAGAATTTTAACAGTTTTCTTGTATCTACGAACGCCAGAATGCATAAAATTGACCTAAACGTCTCCTTTTCCCCTATTCTGAGTCGATTCTGCATGCTTTAAGTGTGTTTGGTGGCTCAGAACCATCAAAAAACGTTGAAATATAGTTCAAATTCAATAAAAATCGACAAAAATACAGTTTCTAGCTAAAATTTGATGGTTTCGTTGCACTTTCCGAGCCCGTAGGGTATCTGAGTGGCTTAAAAGTACAAGAAAACACTTCAAAAGTGACGTTTCTGAAAAATTTTAACAGTTTTCTTGTATCTACGAACGCCAGAATGCATAAAATTGACCTAAACGTCTCCTTTTCCTATTCTGAGTCGATTCTGCATGCTTTAAGTGTGTTTGGTGGCTCAGAACCATCAAAAAACGTTGAAATATAGTTCAAATTCAATAAAAATCGACAAAAATACAGTTTCTAGCTAAAATTTGATGGTTTCGTTGCACTTTCCGAGCCCGTAGGGTATCTGAGTGGCTTAAAAGTACAAGAAAACACTTCAAAAGTGACGTTTCTGAAGAATTTTAACAGTTTTCTTGTATCTACGAACGCCAGAATGCATAAAATTGACCTAAACGTCTCCTTTTCCTATTCTGAGTCGATTCTGCATGCTTTAAGTGTGTTTGGTGGCTCAGAACCATCAAAAAACGTTGAAATATAGTTCAAATTCAATAAAAATCGACAAAAATACAGTTTCTAGCTAAAATTTGATGGTTTCGTTGCACTTTCCGAGCCCGTAGGGTATCTGAGTGGCTTAAAAGTACAAGAAAACACTTCAAAAGTGACGTTTCTGAAGAATTTTAACAGTTTTCTTGTATCTACGAACGCCAGAATGCATAAAATTGACCTAAACGTCTCCTTTTCCTATTCTGAGTCGATTCTGCATGCTTTAAGTGTGTTTGGTGGCTCAGAACCATCAAAAAACGTTGAAATATAGTTCAAATTCAATAAAAATCGACAAAAATACAGTTTCTAGCTAAAATTTGATGGTTTCGTTGCACTTTCCGAGCCCGTAGGGTATCTGAGTGGCTTAAAAGTACAAGAAAACACTTCAAAAGTGACGTTTCTGAAGAATTTTAACAGTTTTCTTGTATCTACGAACGCCAGAATGCATAAAATTGACCTAAACGTCTCCTTTTCCTATTCTGAGTCGATTCTGCATGCTTTAAGTGTGTTTGGTGGCTCAGAACCATCAAAAAACGTTGAAATATAGTTCAAATTCAATAAAAATCGACAAAAATACAGTTTCTAGCTAAAATTTGATGGTTTCGTTGCACTTTCCGAGCCCGTAGGGTATCTGAGTGGCTTAAAAGTACAAGAAAACACTTCAAAAGTGACGTTTCTGAAGAATTTTAACAGTTTTCTTGTATCTACGAACGCCAGAATGCATAAAATTGACCTAAACGTCTCCTTTTCCTATTCTGAGTCGATTCTGCATGCTTTAAGTGTGTTTGGTGGCTCAGAACCATCAAAAAACGTTGAAATATAGTTCAAATTCAATAAAAATCGACAAAAATACAGTTTCTAGCTAAAATTTGATGGTTTCGTTGCACTTTCCGAGCCCGTAGGGTATCTGAGTGGCTTAAAAGTACAAGAAAACACTTCAAAAGTGACGTTTCTGAAGAATTTTAACAGTTTTCTTGTATCTACGAACGCCAGAATGCATAAAATTGACCTAAACGTCTCCTTTTCCTATTCTGAGTCGATTCTGCATGCTTTAAGTGTGTTTGGTGGCTCAGAACCATCAAAAAACGTTGAAATATAGTTCAAATTCAATAAAAATCGACAAAAATACAGTTTCTAGCTAAAATTTGATGGTTTCGTTGCACTTTCCGAGCCCGTAGGGTATCTGAGTGGCTTAAAAGTACAAGAAAACACTTCAAAAGTGACGTTTCTGAAGAATTTTAACAGTTTTCTTGTATCTACGAACGCCAGAATGCATAAAATTGACCTAAACGTCTCCTTTTCCTATTCTGAGTCGATTCTGCATGCTTTAAGTGTGTTTGGTGGCTCAGAACCATCAAAAAACGTTGAAATATAGTTCAAATTCAATAAAAATCGACAAAAATACAGTTTCTAGCTAAAATTTGATGGTTTCGTTGCACTTTCCGAGCCCGTAGGGTATCTGAGTGGCTTAAAAGTACAAGAAAACACTTCAAAAGTGACGTTTCTGAAGAATTTTAACAGTTTTCTTGTATCTACGAACGCCAGAATGCATAAAATTGACCTAAACGTCTCCTTTTCCTATTCTGAGTCGATTCTGCATGCTTTAAGTGTGTTTGGTGGCTCAGAACCATCAAAAAACGTTGAAATATAGTTCAAATTCAATAAAAATCGACAAAAATACAGTTTCTAGCTAAAATTTGATGGTTTCGTTGCACTTTCCGAGCCCGTAGGGTATCTGAGTGGCTTAAAAGTACAAGAAAACACTTCAAAAGTGACGTTTCTGAAGAATTTTAACAGTTTTCTTGTATCTACGAACGCCAGAATGCATAAAATTGACCTAAACGTCTCCTTTTCCTATTCTGAGTCGATTCTGCATGCTTTAAGTGTGTTTGGTGGCCCAGAACCATCAAAAAACGTTGAAATATAGTTCAAATTCAATAAAAATCGACAAAAATACAGTTTCTAGCTAAAATTTGATGGTTTCGTTGCACTTTCCGAGCCCGTAGGGTATCTGAGTGGCTTAAAAGTACAAGAAAACACTTCAAAAGTGACGTTTCTGAAGAATTTTAACAGTTTTCTTGTATCTACGAACGCCAGAATGCATAAAATTGACCTAAACGTCTCCTTTTCCTATTCTGAGTCGTTTCTGCATGCTTTAAGTGTGTTTGGTGGCTCAGAACCATCAAAAAACGTTGAAATATAGTTCAAATTCAATAAAAATCGACAAAAATACAGTTTCTAGCTAAAATTTGATGGTTTCGTTGCACTTTCCGAGCCCGTAGGGTATCTGAGTGGCTTAAAAGTACAAGAAAACACTTCAAAAGTGACGTTTCTGAAGAATTTTAACAGTTTTCTTGTATCTACGAACGCCAGAATGCATAAAATTGACCTAAACGTCTTTTTTTCCTATTCTGAGTCGATTCTGCATGCTTTAAGTGTGTTTGGTGGCTCAGAACCATCAAAAAACGTTGAAATATAGTTCAAATTCAATAAAAATCGACAAAAATACAGTTTCTAGCTAAAATTTGATGGTTTCGTTGCACTTTCCGAGCCCGTAGGGTATCTGAGTGGCTTAAAAGTACAAGAAAACACTTCAAAAGTGACGTTTCTGAAGAATTTTAACAGTTTTCTTGTATCTACGAACGCCAGAATGCATAAAATTGACCTAAACGTCTCCTTTTCCTATTCTGAGTCGATTCTGCATGCTTTAAGTGTGTTTGGTGGCTCAGAACCATCAAAAAACGTTGAAATATAGTTCAAATTCAAAAAAAATCGACAAAAATACAGTTTCTAGCTAAAATTTGATGGTTTCGTTGCACTTTCCGAGCCCGTAGGGTATCTGAGTGGCTTAAAAGTACAAGAAAACACTTCAAAAGTGACGTTTCTGAAGAATTTTAACAGTTTTCTTGTATCTACGAACGCCAGAATGCATAAAATTGACCTAAACGTCTCCTTTTCCTATTCTGAGTCGATTCTGCATGCTTTAAGTGTGTTTGGTGGCTCAGAACCATCAAAAAACGTTGAAATATAGTTCAAATTCAATAAAAATCGACAAAAATACAGTTTCTAGCTAAAATTTGATGGTTTCGTTGCACTTTCCGAGCCCGTAGGGTATCTGAGTGGCTTAAAAGTACAAGAAAACACTTCAAAAGTGACGTTTCTGAAAAATTTTAACAGTTTTCTTGTATCTACGAACGCCAGAATGCATAAAATTGACCTAAACGTCTCCTTTTCCTATTCTGAGTCGATTCTGCATGCTTTAAGTGTGTTTGGTGGCTCAGAACCATCAAAAAACGTTGAAATATAGTTCAAATTCAATAAAAATCGACAAAAATACAGTTTCTAGCTAAAATTTGATGGTTTCGTTGCACTTTCCGAGCCCGTAGGGTATCTGAGTGGCTTAAAAGTACAAGAAAACACTTCAAAAGTGACGTTTCTGAAGAATTTTAACAGTTTTCTTGTATCTACGAACGCCAGAATGCATAAAATTGACCTAAACGTCTCCTTTTCCTATTCTGAGTCGATTCTGCATGCTTTAAGTGTGTTTGGTGGCTCAGAACCATCAAAAAACGTTGAAATATAGTTCAAATTCAATAAAAATCGACAAAAATACAGTTTCTAGCTAAAATTTGATGGTTTCGTTGCACTTTCCGAGCCCGTAGGGTATCTGAGTGGCTTAAAAGTACAAGAAAACACTTCAAAAGTGACGTTTCTGAAGAATTTTAACAGTTTTCTTGTATCTACGAACGCCAGAATGCATAAAATTGACCTAAACGTCTCCTTTTCCTATTCTGAGTCGATTCTGCATGCTTTAAGTGTGTTTGGTGGCTCAGAACCATCAAAAAACGTTGAAATATAGTTCAAATTCAATAAAAATCGACAAAAATACAGTTTCTAGCTAAAATTTGATGGTTTCGTTGCACTTTCCGAGCCCGTAGGGTATCTGAGTGGCTTAAAAGTACAAGAAAACACTTCAAAAGTGACGTTTCTGAAGAATTTTAACAGTTTTCTTGTATCTACGAACGCCAGAATGCATAAAATTGACCTAAACGTCTCCTTTTCCTATTCTGAGTCGATTCTGCATGCTTTAAGTGTGTTTGGTGGCTCAGAACCATCAAAAAACGTTGAAATATAGTTCAAATTCAATAAAAATCGACAAAAATACAGTTTCTAGCTAAAATTTGATGGTTTCGTTGCACTTTCCGAGCCCGTAGGGTATCTGAGTGGCTTAAAAGTACAAGAAAACACTTCAAAAGTGACGTTTCTGAAGAATTTTAACAGTTTTCTTGTATCTACGAACGCCAGAATGCATAAAATTGACCTAAACGTCTCCTTTTCCTATTCTGAGTCGATTCTGCATGCTTTAAGTGTGTTTGGTGGCTCAGAACCATCAAAAAACGTTGAAATATAGTTCAAATTCAATAAAAATCGACAAAAATACAGTTTCTAGCTAAAATTTGATGGTTTCGTTGCACTTTCCGAGCCCGTAGGGTATCTGAGTGGCTTAAAAGTACAAGAAAACACTTCAAAAGTGACGTTTCTGAAGAATTTTAACAGTTTTCTTGTATCTACGAACGCCAGAATGCATAAAATTGACCTAAACGTCTCCTTTTCCTATTCTGAGTCGATTCTGCATGCTTTAAGTGTGTTTGGTGGCCCAGAACCATCAAAAAACGTTGAAATATAGTTCAAATTCAATAAAAATCGACAAAAATACAGTTTCTAGCTAAAATTTGATGGTTTCGTTGCACTTTCCGAGCCCGTAGGGTATCTGAGTGGCTTAAAAGTACAAGAAAACACTTCAAAAGTGACGTTTCTGAAGAATTTTAACAGTTTTCTTGTATCTACGAACGCCAGAATGCATAAAATTGACCTAAACGTCTCCTTTTCCTATTCTGAGTCGTTTCTGCATGCTTTAAGTGTGTTTGGTGGCTCAGAACCATCAAAAAACGTTGAAATATAGTTCAAATTCAATAAAAATCGACAAAAATACAGTTTCTAGCTAAAATTTGATGGTTTCGTTGCACTTTCCGAGCCCGTAGGGTATCTGAGTGGCTTAAAAGTACAAGAAAACACTTCAAAAGTGACGTTTCTGAAGAATTTTAACAGTTTTCTTGTATCTACGAACGCCAGACTGCATAAAATTGACGTAAACGTGTCCTTTTCCTATTCTGAGTCGATTCTGCATGCTTTAAGTGTGTTTGGTGGCTCAGAACCATCAAAAAACGTTGAAATATAGTTCAAATTCAATAAAAATCGACAAAAATACAGTTTCTAGCTAAAATTTGATGGTTTCGTTGCACTTTCCGAGCCCGTAGGGTATCTGAGTGGCTTAAAAGTACAAGAAAACACTTCAAAAGTGACGTTTCTGAAGAATTTTAACAGTTTTCTTGTATCTACGAACGCCAGAATGCATAAAATTGACCTAAACGTCTCCTTTTCCTATTCTGAGTCGATTCTGCATGCTTTAAGTGTGTTTGGTGGCTCAGAACCATCAAAAAACGTTGAAATATGGTTCAAATTCAATAAAAATCGACAAAAATACAGTTTCTAGCTAAAATTTGATGGTTTCGTTGCACTTTCCGAGCCCGTAGGGTATCTGAGTGGCTTAAAAGTACAAGAAAACACTTCAAAAGTGACGTTTCTGAAGAATTTTAACAGTTTTCTTGTATCTACGAACGCCAGAATGCATAAAATTGACCTAAACGTCTCCTTTTCCTATTCTGAGTCGATTCTGCATGCTTTAAGTGTGTTTGGTGGCTCAGAACCATCAAAAAACGTTGAAATATAGTTCAAATTCAATAAAAATCGACAAAAATACAGTTTCTAGCTAAAATTTGATGGTTTCGTTGCACTTTCCGAGCCCGTAGGGTATCTGAGTGGCTTAAAAGTACAAGAAAACACTTCAAAAGTGACGTTTCTGAAGAATTTTAACAGTTTTCTTGTATCTACGAACGCCAGAATGCATAAAATTGACCTAAACGTCTCCTTTTCCTATTCTGAGTCGATTCTGCATGCTTTAAGTGTGTTTGGTGGCTCAGAACCATCAAAAAACGTTGAAATATAGTTCAAATTCAATAAAAATCGACAAAAATACAGTTTCTAGCTAAAATTTGATGGTTTCGTTGCACTTTCCGAGCCCGTTTTGTATCTGAGTGGCTTAAAAGTACAAGAAAACACTTCAAAAGTGACGTTTCTGAAGAATTTTAACAGTTTTCTTGTATCTACGAACGCCAGAATGCATAAAATCGACCTAAACGTCTCCTTTTCCTATTCTGAGTCGATTATGCATGCTTTAAGTGTGTTTGGTGGCTCAGAACCATCAAAAAACGTTGAAATATAGTTCAAATTCAATAAAAATCGACAAAAATACAGTTTCTAGCTAAAATTTGATGGTTTCGTTGCACTTTCCGAGCCCGTAGGGTATCTGAGTGGCTTAAAAGTACAAGAAAACACTTCAAAAGTGACGTTTCTGAAGAATTTTAACAGTTTTCTTGTATCTACGAACGCCAGAATTCATAAAATTGACCTAAACGTCTCGTTTTCCTATTCTGAGTCGATTCTGCATGCTTTAAGTGTGTTTGGTGGCTCAGAACCATCAAAAAACGTTGAAATATAGTTCAAATTCAATAAAAATCGACAAAAATACAGTTTCTAGCTAAAATTTGATGGTTTCGTTGCACTTTCCGAGCCCGTAGGGTATCTGAGTGGCTTAAAAGTACAAGAAAACACTTCAAAAGTTACGTTTCTGAAGAATTTTAACAGTTTTCTTGTATCTACGAACGCCAGAATGCATAAAATTGACCTAAACGTCTCCTTTTCCTATTCTGAGTCGATTCTGCATGCTTTAAGTGTGTTTGGTGGCTCAGAACCATCAAAAAACGTTGAAATATAGTTCAAATTCAATAAAAATCGACAAAAATACAGTTTCTAGCTAAAATTTGATGGTTTCGTTGCACTTTCCGAGCCCGTAGGGTATCTGAGTGGCTTAAAAGTACAAGAAAACACTTCAAAAGTGACGTTTCTGAAGAATTTTAACAGTTTTCTTGTATCTACGAACGCCAGAATGCATAAAATTGACCTAAACGTCTCCTTTTCCTATTCTGAGTCGATTCTGCATGCTTTAAGTGTGTTTGGTGGCTCAGAACCATCAAAAAACGTTGAAATATAGTTCAAATTCAATAAAAATCGACAAAAATACAGTTTCTAGCTAAAATTTGATGGTTTCGTTGCACTTTCCGAGCCCGTAGGGTATCTGAGTGGCTTAAAAGTACAAGAAAACACTTCAAAAGTGACGTTTCTGAAGAATTTTAACAGTTTTCTTGTATCTACGAACGCCAGAATGCATAAAATTGACCTAAACGTCTCCTTTTCCTATTCTGAGTCGATTCTGCATGCTTTAAGTGTGTTTGGTGGCTCAGAACCATCAAAAAACGTTGAAATATAGTTCAAATTCAATAAAAATCGACAAAAATACAGTTTCTAGCTAAAATTTGATGGTTTCGTTGCACTTTCCGAGCCCGTAGGGTATCTGAGTGGCTTAAAAGTACAAGAAAACACTTCAAAAGTGACGTTTCTGAAGAATTTTAACAGTTTTCTTGTATCTACGAACGCCAGAATGCATAAAATTGACCTAAACGTGTCCTTTTCCTATTCTGAGTCGATTCTGCATGCTTTAAGTGTGTTTGGTGGCTCAGAACCATCAAAAAACGTTGAAATATAGTTCAAATTCAATAAAAATCGACAAAAATACAGTTTCTAGCTAAAATTTGATGGTTTCGTTGCACTTTCCGAGCCCGTAGGGTATCTGAGTGGCTTAAAAGTACAAGAAAACACTTCAAAAGTGACGTTTCTGAAGAATTTTAACAGTTTTCTTGTATCTACGAACGCCAGAATGCATAAAATTGACCTAAACGTCTCCTTTTCCTATTCTGAGTCGATTCTGCATGCTTTAAGTGTGTTTGGTGGCTCAGAACCATCAAAAAACGTTGAAATATAGTTCAAATTCAATAAAAATCGACAAAAATACAGTTTCTAGCTAAAATTTGATGGTTTCGTTGCACTTTCCGAGCCCGTAGGGTATCTGAGTGGCTTAAAAGTACAAGAAAACACTTCAAAAGTGACGTTTCTGAAGAATTTTAACAGTTTTCTTGTATCTACGAACGCCAGAATGCATAAAATTGACCTAAACGTCTCCTTTTCCTATTCTGAGTCGATTCTGCATGCTTTAAGTGTGTTTGGTGGCCCAGAACCATCAAAAAACGTTGAAATATAGTTCAAATTCAATAAAAATCGACAAAAATACAGTTTCTAGCTAAAATTTGATGGTTTCGTTGCACTTTCCGAGCCCGTAGGGTATCTGAGTGGCTTAAAAGTACAAGAAAACACTTCAAAAGTGACGTTTCTGAAGAATTTTAACAGTTTTCTTGTATCTACGAACGCCAGAATGCATAAAATTGACCTAAACGTCTCCTTTTCCTATTCTGAGTCGTTTCTGCATGCTTTAAGTGTGTTTGGTGGCTCAGAACCATCAAAAAACGTTGAAATATAGTTCAAATTCAATAAAAATCGACAAAAATACAGTTTCTAGCTAAAATTTGATGGTTTCGTTGCACTTTCCGAGCCCGTAGGGTATCTGAGTGGCTTAAAAGTACAAGAAAACACTTCAAAAGTGACGTTTCTGAAGAATTTTAACAGTTTTCTTGTATCTACGAACGCCAGACTGCATAAAATTGACGTAAACGACTCCTTTTCCTATTCTGAGTCGATTCTGCATGCTTTAAGTGTGTTTGGTGGCTCAGAACCATCAAAAAACGTTGAAATATAGTTCAAATTCAATAAAAATCGACAAAAATACAGTTTCTAGCTAAAATTTGATGGTTTCGTTGCACTTTCCGAGCCCGTAGGGTATCTGAGTGGCTTAAAAGTACAAGAAAACACTTCAAAAGTGACGTTTCTGAAGAATTTTAACAGTTTTCTTGTATCTACGAACGCCAGAATGCATAAAATTGACCTAAACGTCTCCTTTTCCTATTCTGAGTCGATTCTGCATGCTTTAAGTGTGTTTGGTGGCTCAGAACCATCAAAAAACGTTGAAATATGGTTCAAATTCAATAAAAATCGACAAAAATACAGTTTCTAGCTAAAATTTGATGGTTTCGTTGCACTTTCCGAGCCCGTAGGGTATCTGAGTGGCTTAAAAGTACAAGAAAACACTTCAAAAGTGACGTTTCTGAAGAATTTTAACAGTTTTCTTGTATCTACGAACGCCAGAATGCATAAAATCGACCTAAACGTCTCCTTTTCCTATTCTGAGTCGATTATGCATGCTTTAAGTGTGTTTGGTGGCTCAGAACCATCAAAAAACGTTGAAATATAGTTCAAATTCAATAAAAATCGACAAAAATACAGTTTCTAGCTAAAATTTGATGGTTTCGTTGCACTTTCCGAGCCCGTAGGGTATCTGAGTGGCTTAAAAGTACAAGAAAACACTTCAAAAGTGACGTTTCTGAAGAATTTTAACAGTTTTCTTGTATCTACGAACGCCAGAATTCATAAAATTGACCTAAACGTCTCGTTTTCCTATTCTGAGTCGATTCTGCATGCTTTAAGTGTGTTTGGTGGCTCAGAACCATCAAAAAATGTTGAAATATAGTTCAAATTCAATAAAAATCGACAAAAATACAGTTTCTAGCTAAAATTTGATGGTTTCGTTGCACTTTCCGAGCCCGTAGGGTATCTGAGTGGCTTAAAAGTACAAGAAAACACTTCAAAAGTTACGTTTCTGAAGAATTTTAACAGTTTTCTTGTATCTACGAACGCCAGAATGCATAAAATTGACCTAAACGTCTCCTTTTCCTATTCTGAGTCGATTCTGCATGCTTTAAGTGTGTTTGGTGGCTCAGAACCATCAAAAAACGTTGAAATATAGTTCAAATTCAATAAAAATCGACAAAAATACAGTTTCTAGCTAAAATTTGATGGTTTCGTTGCACTTTCCGAGCCCGTAGGGTATCTGAGTGGCTTAAAAGTACAAGAAAACACTTCAAAAGTGACGTTTCTGAAGAATTTTAACAGTTTTCTTGTATCTACGAACGCCAGAATGCATAAAATTGACCTAAACGTCTCCTTTTCCTATTCTGAGTCGATTCTGCATGCTTTAAGTGTGTTTGGTGGCTCAGAACCATCAAAAAACGTTGAAATATAGTTCAAATTCAATAAAAATCGACAAAAATACAGTTTCTAGCTAAAATTTGATGGTTTCGTTGCATTTTCCGAGTCCGTAGGGTATCTGAGTGGCTTAAAAGTACAAGAAAACACTTCAAAAATGACGTTTCTGAAGAATTTTAACAGTTTTCTTGTATCTACGAACGCCAGAATGCATAAAATTGACCCAAACGTCTCCTTTTCCTATTCTGAGTCGATTCTGCATGCTTTAAGTGTGTTTGGTGGCTCAGAACCATCAAAAAACGTTGAAATATGGTTCAAATCCAATAAAAATCGACAAAAATACAGTTTCTAGCTAAAATTTGATGGTTTCGTTGCACTTTCCGAGCCCGTAGGGTATCTGAGTGGCTTAAAAGTACAAGAAAACACTTCAAAAGTGACGTTTCTGAAGAATTTTAACAGTTTTCTTGTATCTACGAACGCCAGAATGCATAAAATTGACCTAAACGTCTCCTTTTCCTATTCTGAGTCGATTCTGCATGCTTTAAGTGTATTTGGTGGCTCAGAACCATCAAAAAACGTTGAAATATAGTTCAAATTCAATAAAAATCGACAAAAATACAGTTCCTAGCTAAAATTTGATGGTTTCGTTGCACTTTCCGAGCCCGTGGGGTATCTGAGTGGCTTAAAAGTACAAGAAAACACTTCAAAAGTGACGTTTCTGAAGAATTTTAACGGTTTTCTTGTAACTACGAACGCCAGAATGCATAAAATTGACCTAAACGTCTCCTTTTCCTATTCTGAGTCGATTCTGCATGCTTTAAGTGTGTTTGGTGGCTCAGAACCATCAAAAAACGTTGAAATATAGTTCAAATTCAATAAAAATCGACAAAAATACAGTTTCTAGCTAAAATTTGATGGTTTCGTTGCACTTTCCGAGCCCGTAGGGTATCTGAGTGGCTTAAAAGTACAAGAAAACACTTCAAAAGTGACGTTTCTGAAGAATTTTAACAGTTTTCTTGTATCTACGAACGCCAGAATGCATAAAATTGACCTAAACGTCTCCTTTTCCTATTCTGAGTCGATTCTGCATGCTTTAAGTGTGTTTGGTGGCTCAGAACCATCAAAAAACGTTGAAATATAGTTCAAATTCAATAAAAATCGACAAAAATAATAATAATAATAATAATAATAATATTTATTAGAAACAATACAGGATTGTATTCTAAAAGGATGATGCATCGCACTTTGTGCGTTTTTCAGCATCCCCTCTAAAGCCTAAATAAACTTAAAACAAATATGTTATTTTATTTTAACTTAAATATTTCGATAGAAAATATGCAACAATTTGAGTTTTTAAAGAAATAAAACTATTACTACTTACAATTTTGTCACCGTATTCATTTAAAATTTTTGTACAAATATATGAAAATGAAGCTTTAAATTTTTCTGTAGCGTGTTTAGGAATATCATAGGGCTCTTTATTTCTAAGATTGCGCTGGTGTATATCTTCTCTCCTTCTTAGACATTTTATTAAATACACTGGTTCTCCCTTTTTGATTATGCTATATACGGCCCTTATGTATATCAAATTAAATCTTTCTTCAATTTTTAAAATGGCTAGTTTGAAATAGTTAGGTGTGATATGTTCTCTGAATGGTAATAAATAGCTAAATCGAAGACATGTGTTTTGCATTAGCTGTAATTTATATTTGAATTCCTTTGTAAGGTGTTGATAATAAACGGATGAGCAATAATCAAAATTAGAGATCAGTAAAGTATTACACAATTTCCACTTCACATTGCTATCTAAATAATTCTTGAATTGATACAAATACCCAAATTTTGGATAACATTTGCTTAGTACATAATTCACGTGGTGATGAAATTTTAATTGACTATCTATGTGGACTCCTAAAATTTTTATACTGTCTCTAAACTGTAAATTATCATCTTCTATTTTGATTAATCTCTTTAAATCAGGTAGTACACGACTAATATTATGTACTGAACCAATGCATAGTGCTTCACATTTCTTCCTATTCAGATGTAACCCATTACGTCCGTTCCAACTAATGATGACATTGATTTGTTTGTTAATGGAAACCGCCGCTTGAAATGTTTCTTGTACGTTGAAAGATGTATACAGCTGCGTGTCATCTGCATACAAATGAAACACAAATTTCGGTAGAAGGCAGCAAAGCATATCGGCTGTGAAAATAGTAAAGAGCACAGGACCCAGTACACTACCCTGCGGGACTCCCTCAGTAATGTTGGTTATTCCAGATGTTTCCTTTCCAATTTTAACGATTTGCTTTCTACATTTAAGATAACTTCGAAACCAATTAACAACTAAATTACTACATCCGTAATAGTTCAATTTAGCTAACAAAAGATCATGATTTATTGTGTCAAATGCTTTACTGTAGTCTAAAGCAATGAGAGTTGTAACCCGACCCTTATCCATTGCCTCTACACAATCATTAATGACTTTTAGCAACGCGGTGTTTGTACTGTGATTAGGGCGGTAACCGGATTGTACTGAAGGAATTATATTATACATTTGCATATGAAATAAAAGTCGAGATTTTACAATTGCTTCCATTAATTTGGAAAAAATAGGTAAAATACTAATAGGTCGCAAATCTGATACCACAGATGCTTTTGGTTTCTTAGGCAATGGAATAATTGTAGCTATTTTCCACTGATTTGGAAATATGCCAGTTTTAAAGGAATGATTCATTATGTGTGTTAAGGCTGATTGACAGTAAGGAAAAACAATTTTTACCATTTTTAGGGTCATTTGATCTACACCAGCTGCATTTGAATGAATTCTATTGATGGTATCCTTAATCTCAACTTCTGTAATTGGTTCAAACTGGAGTTCATTTGTTATGCCTGGACGTATGTTATTCTCAAAAAAGGACATTGTGTCTTGGCTAACAGAATGGTTATTGTTTTGCTCAATTAGGTACTGGTTAAATTGATCGGGTGTGATATTCTCTGAAATGATTTTAATTGGTTTTTTGTGAATATTTAGCTTCTCAAGAGTTTGCCATAATTGTTTCGGACTTCTGTTACAAACATGAATTCGATGTCTCATATAGGCAATTTTTTCTTTTTTAATGGCTTCGGTAACAAGTTTACACAGTTCTTTATAGTATATACGATGATTTTCATGCCGAGTAACTTTGTATTTTTCGTAAGCTTTATTTTTTATTTTAATCATTTGCTTTATAGTTTCAGTTATGTAGGGTCTATGTATACGATTTTTATTAACAACAAGCTTAACCGGAGCATGAATGTCAAAAATAGTTTTTATAGCTTTATTTAAAAATTCAAGCTTCTGGTCCAGGTCCTGTAGTTGTTCTACATAAGTCCAATTAACACTATTTGCATCAAAGTTAAATTCATCAAGACTAAACAAGCTATAATCTCTTATGAAATATGAGACCGCAGGCAGTTTATACATTTTAAGATCCACTTTACAGTGGATTAATCTATGATCCGAAATGTTGTCCATATCTTGAACACCGAATTCAGAGACTTTAATATCTTTAGAAACACAAATTACATCTACCAATGACGAGGAAGAGCTAGTTATCCTAGTGGGTTCATTAATGATCTGAGAAAATCCTAAGCTTTCTAGCAGAGGAAGTAGAATCTTATCATCACCATTTAATAAATTTACATTTAAATCTCCCAAAAACATTACATGATCCGCTTCTGAGTACATATGAGACAAAATAAGTTCAAGATCTTTAAGAAAAGAAATAGTGCCATCGGGAGGGCGATATAATGAACCAATTACATACCTGACACCATTACACTTAATTGAAATCCAAAGATTTTCGATACTTGAATGAAGAGTAATGTTTGGGAGGACACTGTATTTTATATCACGCAGTTATACAGTTTCTAGCTAAAATTTGATGGTTTCGTTGCACTTTCCGAGCCCGTAGGGTATCTGAGTGGCTTAAAAGTACAAGAAAACACTTCAAAAGTGACGTTTCTGAAGAATTTTAACAGTTTTCTTGTATCTACGAACGCCAGAATGCATAAAATTGACCTAAACGTCTCCTTTTCCTATTCTGAGTCGATTCTGCATGCTTTAAGTGTGTTTGGTGGCTCAGAACCATCAAAAAACGTTGAAATATAGTTCAAATTCAATAAAAATCGACAAAAATACAGTTTCTAGCTAAAATTTGATGGTTTCGTTGCACTTTCCGAGCCCGTAGGGTATCTGAGTGACTTAAAAGTACAAGAAAACACTTCAAAAGTGACGTTTCTGAAAAATTTTAACAGTTTTCTTGTATCTACGAACGCCAGAATGCATAAAATTGACCTAAACGTCTCCTTTTCCTATTCTGAGTCGATTCTGCATGCTTTAAGTGTGTTTGGTGGCTCAGAACCATCAAAAAACGTTGAAATATAGTTCAAATTCAATAAAAATCGACAAAAATACAGTTTCTAGCTAAAATTTGATGGTTTCGTTGCACTTTCCGAGCCCGTAGGGTTTCTGAGTGGCTTAAAAGTACAAGAAAACACTTCAAAAGTGACGTTTCTGAAGAATTTTAACAGTTTTCTTGTATCTACGAACGCCAGAATGCATAAAATTGACCAAAACGTCTTCTTTTCCTATTCTGAGTCGATTCTGCATGCTTTAAGTGTGTTTGGTGGCTCAGAACCATCAAAAAACGTTGAAATATAGTTCAAATTCAATAAAAATCGACAAAAATAAAGTTTCTAGCTAAAATTTGATGGTTTCGTTGCACTTTCCGAGCCCGTAGGGTATCTGAGTGGCTTAAAAGTACAAGAAAACACTTCAAAAGTGACGTTTCTGAAGAATTTTAACAGTTTTTCTTGTATCTACGAACGCCAGAATGCATAAAATTGACCTAAACGTCTCCTTTTCCTATTCTGAGTCGATTCTGCATGCTTTAAGTGTGGTTGGTGGCTCAGAACCATCAGAAAACGTTGAAATATAGTTCAAATTCAATAAAAATCGACAAAAATCCAGTTTCTAGCTAAAATTTGATGGTTTCGTTGCACTTTCCGAGCCCGTAGGGTATCTGAGTGGCTTAAAAATACAAGAAAACACTTCAAAAGTGACGTTTCTGAAGAATTTTAACAGTTTTCTTGTATCTACGAACGCCAGAATGCATAAAATTGACCTAAACGTCTCCTTTTCCTATTCTGAGTCGATTCTGCATGCTTTAAGTGTGTTTGGTGGCTCAGAACCATCAAAAAACGTTGAAATATAGTTCAAATTCAATAAAAATCGACAAAAATACAGTTTCTAGCTAAAATTTGATGGTTTCGTTGCACTTTCCGAGCCCGTAGGGTATCTGAGTGGCTTAAAAGTACAAGAAAACACTTCAAAAGTGACGTTTCTGAAGAATTTTAACAGTTTTCTTGTATCTACGAACGCCAGAATGCATAAAATTGACCTAAACGTCTCCTTTTCCTATTCTGAGTCGATTCTGCATGCTTTAAGTGTGTTTGGTGGCTCAGAACCATCAAAAAACGTTGAAATATAGTTCAAATTCAATAAAAATCGACAAAAATACAGTTTCTAGCTAAAATTTGATGGTTTCGTTGCACTTTCCGAGCCCGTAGGGTATCTGAGTGGCTTAAAAGTACAAGAAAACACTTCAAAAGTGACGTTTCTGAAGAATTTTAACAGTTTTCTTGTATCTACGAACGCCAGAATGCATAAAATTGACCTAAACGTCTCCTTTTCCTATTCTGAGTCGATTCTGCATGCTTTAAGTGTGTTTGGTGGCTCAGAACCATCAAAAAACGTTGAAATATAGTTCAAATTCAATAAAAATCGACAAAAATATAATAATAATAATAATAATAATATTTATTAGAAACAATACAGGATTGTATTCTAAAAGGATGATGCATCGCACTTTGTGCGTTTTTCAGCATCCCCTCTAAAGCCTAAATAAACTTAAAACAAATATGTTATTTTATTTTAACTTAAATATTTCGATAGAAAATATGCAACAATTTGAGTTTTTAAAGAAATAAAACTATTACTACTTACAATTTTGTCACCGTATTCATTTAAAATTTTTGTACAAATATATGAAAATGAAGCTTTAAATTTTTCTGTAGCGTGTTTAGGAATATCATAGGGCTCTTTATTTCTAAGATTGCGCTGGTGTATATCTTCTCTCCTTCTTAGACATTTTATTAAATACACTGGTTCTCCCTTTTTGATTATGCTATATACGGCCCTTATGTATATCAAATTAAATCTTTCTTCAATTTTTAAAATGGCTAGTTTGAAATAGTTAGGTGTGATATGTTCTCTGAATGGTAATAAATAGCTAAATCGAAGACATGTGTTTTGCATTAGCTGTAATTTATATTTGAATTCCTTTGTAAGGTGTTGATAATAAACGGATGAGCAATAATCAAAATTAGAGATCAGTAAAGTATTACACAATTTCCACTTCACATTGCTATCTAAATAATTCTTGAATTGATACAAATACCCAAATTTTGGATAACATTTGCTTAGTACATAATTCACGTGGTGATGAAATTTTAATTGACTATCTATGTGGACTCCTAAAATTTTTATACTGTCTCTAAACTGTAAATTATCATCTTCTATTTTGATTAATCTCTTTAAATCAGGTAGTACACGACTAATATTATGTACTGAACCAATGCATAGTGCTTCACATTTCTTCCTATTCAGATGTAACCCATTACGTCCGTTCCAACTAATGATGACATTGATTTGTTTGTTAATGGAAACCGCCGCTTGAAATGTTTCTTGTACGTTGAAAGATGTATACAGCTGCGTGTCATCTGCATACAAATGAAACACAAATTTCGGTAGAAGGCAGCAAAGCATATCGGCTGTGAAAATAGTAAAGAGCACAGGACCCAGTACACTACCCTGCGGGACTCCCTCAGTAATGTTGGTTATTCCAGATGTTTCCTTTCCAATTTTAACGATTTGCTTTCTACATTTAAGATAACTTCGAAACCAATTAACAACTAAATTACTCATCCGTAATAGTTCAATTTAGCTAACAAAAGATCATGATTTATTGTGTCAAATGCTTTACTGTAGTCTAAAGCAATGAGAGTTGTAACCCGACCCTTATCCATTGCCTCTACACAATCATTAATGACTTTTAGCAACGCGGTGTTTGTACTGTGATTAGGGCGGTAACCGGATTGTACTGAAGGAATTATATTATACATTTGCATATGAAATAAAAGTCGAGATTTTACAATTGCTTCCATTAATTTGGAAAAAATAGGTAAAATACTAATAGGTCGCAAATCTGATACCACAGATGCTTTTGGTTTCTTAGGCAATGAATAATTGTAGCTATTTTCCACTGATTTGGAAATATGCCAGTTTTAAAGGAATGATTCATTATGTGTGTTAAGGCTGATTGACAGTAAGGAAAAACAATTTTTACCATTTTTAGGTCATTTGATCTACACCAGCTGCATTTGAATGAATTCTATTGATGGTATCCTTAATCTCAACTTCTGTAATTGGTTCAAACTGGAGTTCATTTGTTATGCCTGGACGTATGTTATTCTCAAAAAAGGACATTGTGTCTTGGCTAACAGAATGGTTATTGTTTTGCTCAATTAGGTACTGGTTAAATTGATCGGGTGTGATATTCTCTGAAATGATTTTAATTGGTTTTTTGTGAATATTTAGCTTCTCAAGAGTTTGCCATAATTGTTTCGGACTTCTGTTACAAACATGAATTCGATGTCTCATATAGGCAATTTTTTCTTTTTTAATGGCTTCGGTAACAAGTTTACACAGTTCTTTATAGTATATACGATGATTTTCATGCCGAGTAACTTTGTATTTTTCGTAAGCTTTATTTTTTATTTTAATCATTTGCTTTATAGTTTCAGTTATGTAGGGTCTATGTATACGATTTTTATTAACAACAAGCTTAACCGGAGCATGAATGTCAAAAATAGTTTTTATAGCTTTATTTAAAAATTCAAGCTTCTGGTCCAGGTCCTGTAGTTGTTCTACATAAGTCCAATTAACACTATTTGCATCAAAGTTAAATTCATCAAGACTAAACAAGCTATAATCTCTTATGAAATATGAGACCGCAGGCAGTTTATACATTTTAAGATCCACTTTACAGTGGATTAATCTATGATCCGAAATGTTGTCCATATCTTGAACACCGAATTCAGAGACTTTAATATCTTTAGAAACACAAATTACATCTACCAATGACGAGGAAGAGCTAGTTATCCTAGTGGGTTCATTAATGATCTGAGAAAATCCTGAGCTTTCTAGCAGAGGAAGTAGAATCTTATCATCACCATTTAATAAATTTACATTTAAATCTCCCAAAAACATTACATGATCCGCTTCTGAGTACATATGAGACAAAATAAGTTCAAGATCTTTAAGAAAAGAAATAGTGCCATCGGGAGGGCGATATAATGAACCAATTACATACCTGACACCATTACACTTAATTGAAATCCAAAGATTTTCGATACTTGAATGAAGAGTAATGTTTGGGAGGACACTGTATTTTATATCACGCAGTTATACAGTTTCTAGCTAAAATTTGATGGTTTCGTTGCACTTTCCGAGCCCGTAGGGTATCTGAGTGGCTTAAAAGTACAAGAAAACACTTCAAAAGTGACGTTTCTGAAGAATTTTAACAGTTTTCTTGTATCTACGAACGCCAGAATGCATAAAATTGACCTAAACGTCTCCTTTTCCTATTCTGAGTCGATTCTGCATGCTTTAAGTGTGTTTGGTGGCTCAGAACCATCAAAAAACGTTGAAATATAGTTCAAGTTCAATAAAAATCGACAAAAATACAGTTTCTAGCTAAAATTTGATGGTTTCGTTGCACTTTCCGAGCCCGTAGGGTATCTGAGTGACTTAAAAGTACAAGAAAACACTTCAAAAGTGACGTTTCTGAAAAATTTTAACAGTTTTCTTGTATCTACGAACGCCAGAATGCATAAAATTGACCTAAACGTCTCCTTTTCCTATTCTGAGTCGATTCTGCATGCTTTAAGTGTGTTTGGTGGCTCAGAACCATCAAAAAACGTTGAAATATAGTTCAAATTCAATAAAAATCGACAAAAATACAGTTTCTAGCTAAAATTTGATGGTTTCGTTGCACTTTCCGAGCCCGTAGGGTTTCTGAGTGGCTTAAAAGTACAAGAAAACACTTCAAAAGTGACGTTTCTGAAGAATTTTAACAGTTTTCTTGTATCTACGAACGCCAGAATGCATAAAATTGACCAAAACGTCTTCTTTTCCTATTCTGAGTCGATTCTGCATGCTTTAAGTGTGTTTGGTGGCTCAGAACCATCAAAAAACGTTGAAATATAGTTCAAATTCAATAAAAATCGACAAAAATAAAGTTTCTAGCTAAAATTTGATGGTTTCGTTGCACTTTCCGAGCCCGTAGGGTATCTGAGTGGCTTAAAAGTACAAGAAAACACTTCAAAAGTGACGTTTCTGAAGAATTTTAACAGTTTTCTTGTATCTACGAACGCCAGAATGCATAAAATTGACCTAAACGTCTCCTTTTCCTATTCTGAGTCGATTCTGCATGCTTTAAGTGTGGTTGGTGGCTCAGAACCATCAGAAAACGTTGAAATATAGTTCAAATTCAATAAAAATCGACAAAAATCCAGTTTCTAGCTAAAATTTGATGGTTTCGTTGCACTTTCCGAGCCCGTAGGGTATCTGAGTGGCTTAAAAGTACAAGAAAACACTTCAAAAGTGACGTTTCTGAAGAATTTTAACAGTTTTCTTGTATCTACGAACGCCAGAATGCATAAAATTGACCTAAACGTCTCCTTTTCCTATTCTGAGTCGATTCTGCATGCTTTAAGTGTGTTTGGTGGCTCAGAACCATCAAAAAACGTTGAAATATAGTTCAAATTCAATAAAAATCGACAAAAATACAGTTTCTAGCTAAAATTTGATGGTTTCGTTGCACTTTCCGAGCCCGTAGGGTATCTGAGTGGCTTAAAAGTACAAGAAAACACTTCAAAAGTGACGTTTCTGAAGAATTTTAACAGTTTTCTTGTATCTACGAACGCCAGAATGCATAAAATTGACCTAAACGTCTCCTTTTCCTATTCTGAGTCGATTCTGCATGCTTTAAGTGTGTTTGGTGGCTCAGAACCATCAAAAAACGTTGAAATATAGTTCAAATTCAATACAAATCGACAAAAATACAGTTTCTAGCTAAAATTGTATGGTTTCGTTGCACTTTCCGAGCCCGTTGGGTATCTGAGTGGCTTAAAAGTACAAGAAAACACTTCAAAAGTGACGTTTCTGAAGAATTTTAACAGTTTTCTTGTATCTACGAACGCCAGAATGCATAAAATTGACCTAAACGTCTCCTTTTCCTATTCTGAGTCGATTCTGCATGCTTTAAGTGTGTTTGGTGGCTCAGAACCATCAAAAAACGTTGAAATATAGTTCAAATTCAATAAAAATCGACAAAAATACAGTTTCTAGCTAAAATTTGATGGTTTCGTTGCACTTTCCGAGCCCGTAGGGTATCTGAGTGGCTTAAAAGTACAAGAAAACACTTCAAAAGTGACGTTTCTGAAGAATTTTAACAGTTTTCTTGTATCTACGAACGCCAGAATGCATAAAATTGACCTAAACGTCTCCTTTTCCTATTCTGAGTCGATACTGCATGCTTTAAGTGTGTTTGGTGGCTCAGAACCATCAAAAAACGTTGAAATATAGTTCAAATTCAATAAAAATCGACAAAAATACAGTTTCTAGCTAAAATTTGATGGTTTCGTTGCACTTTCCGAGCCCGTAGGGTATCTGAGTGGCTTAAAAGTACAAGAAAACACTTCAAAAGTGACGTTTCTGAAGAATTTTAACAGTTTTCTTGTATCTACGAACGCCAGAATGCATAAAATTGACCTAAACGTCTCCTTTTCCTATTCTGAGTCGATTCTGCATGCTTTAAGTGTGTTTGGTGGCTCAGAACCATCAAAAAACGTTGAAATATAGTTCAAATTCAATAAAAATCGACAAAAATACAGTTTCTAGCTAAAATTTTATGGTTTCGTTGCACTTTCCGAGCCCGTAGGGTATCTGAGTGGCTTAAAATTACAAGAAAACACTTCAAAAGTGACGTTTCTGAAGAATTTTAACAGTTTTCTTGTATCTACGAACGCCAGAATGCATAAAATTGACCTAAACGTCTCCTTTTCCTATTCTGAGTCGATTCTGCATGCTTTAAGTGTGTTTGGTGGCTCAGAACCATCAAAAAACGTTGAAATATAGTTCAAATTCAATAAAAATCGACAAAAATACAGTTTCTAGCTAAAATTTGATGGTTTCGTTGCACTTTCCGAGCCCGTTGGGTCTCTGAGTGGCTTAAAAGTACAAGAAAACACTTCAAAAGTGACGTTTCTGAAGAATTTTAACAGTTTTCTTGTATCTACGAACGCCAGAATGCATAAAATTGACCTAAACGTCTCCTTTTCCTATTCTGAGTCGATTCTGCATGCTTTAAGTGTGTTTGGTGGCTCAGAACCATCAAAAAACGTTGAAATATAGTTCAAATTCAATAAAAATCGACAAAAATACAGTTTCTAGCTAAAATTTGATGGTTTCGTTGCACTTTCCGAGCCCGTAGGGTATCTGAGTGGCTTAAAAGTACAAGAAAACACTTCAAAAGTGACGTTTCTGAAGAATTTTAACAGTTTTCTTGTATCTACGAACGCCAGAATGCATAAAATTGACCTAAACGTCTCCTTTTCCTATTCTGAGTCGATACTGCATGCTTTAAGTGTGTTTGGTGGCTCAGAACCATCAAAAAACGTTGAAATATAGTTCAAATTCAATAAAAATCGACAAAAATACAGTTTCTAGCTAAAATTTGATGGTTTCGTTGCACTTTCCGAGCCCGTTGGGTATCTGAGTGGCTTAAAAGTACAAGAAAACACTTCAAAAGTGACGTTTCTGAAGAATTTTAACAGTTTTCTTGTATCTACGAACGCCAGAATGCATAAAATTGACCTAAACGTCTCCTTTTCCTATTCTGAGTCGATTCTGCATGCTTTAAGTGTGTTTGGTGGCTCAGAACCATCAAAAAACGTTGAAATATAGTTCAAATTCAATAAAAATCGACAAAAATACAGTTTCTAGCTAAAATTTGATGGTTTCGTTGCACTTTCCGAACCCGTAGGGTATCTGAGTGGCTTAAAATTACAAGAAAACACTTCAAAAGTGACGTTTCTGAAGAATTTTAACAGTTTTCTTGTATCTACGAACGCCAGAATGCATAAAATTGACCTAAACGTCTCCTTTTCCTATTCTGAGTCGATTCTGCATGCTTTAAGTGTGTTTGGTGGCTCAGAACCATCAAAAAACGTTGAAATATAGTTCAAATTCAATAAAAATCGACAAAAATACAGTTTCTAGCTAAAATTTGATGGTTTCGTTGCACTTTCCGAGCCCGTAGGGTATCTGAGTGGCTTAAAAGTACAAGAAAACACTTCAAAAGTGACGTTTCTGAAGAATTTTAACAGTTTTCTTGTATCTACGAACGCCAGAATGCATAAAATTGACCTAAACGTCTCCTTTTCCTATTCTGAGTTGATTCTGCATGCTTTAAGTGTGTTTGGTGGCTCAGAACCATCAAAAAACGTTGAAATATAGTTCAAATTCAATAAAAATCGACAAAAATACAGTTTCTAGCTAAAATTTGATGGTTTCGTTGCACTTTCCGAGCCCGTAGGGTATCTGAGTGGCTTAAAAGTACAAGAAAACACTTCAAAAGTGACGTTTCTGAAGAATTTTAACAGTTTTCTTGTATCTACCAACGCCAGAATGCATAAAATTGACCTAAACGTCTCCTTTTCCTATTCTGAGTCGATTCTGCATGCTTTAAGTGTGTTTGGTGGCTCAGAACCATCAAAAAACGTTGAAATATAGTTCAAATTCAATAAAAATCGACAAAAATACAGTTTCTAGCTAAAATTTGATGGTTTCGTTGCACTTTCCGAGCCCGTAGGGTATCTGAGTGGCTTAAAAGTACAAGAAAACACTTCAAAAGTGACGTTTCTGAAGAATTTTAACAGTTTTCTTATATCTACGAACGCCAGAATGCATAAAATTGACCTAAACGTCTCCTTTTCCTATTCTGAGTCGATTCTGCATGCTTTAAGTGTGTTTGGTGGCTCAGAACCATCAAAAAACGTTGAAATATAGTTCAAATTCAATAAAAATCGACAAAAATACAGTTTCTAGCTAAAATTTGATGGTTTCGTTGCACTTTCCGAGCCCGTAGGGTATCTGAGTGGCTTAAAAGTACAAGAAAACACTTCAAAAGTGACGTTTCTGAAGAATTTTAACAGTTTTCTTGTATCTACGAACGCCAGAATGCATAAAATTGACCTAAACGTCTCCTTTTCCTATTCTGAGTCGATACTGCATGCTTTAAGTGTGTTTGGTGGCTCAGAACCATCAAAAAACGTTGAAATATAGTTCAAATTCAATAAAAATCGACAAAAATACAGTTTCTAGCTAAAATTTGATGGTTTCGTTGCACTTTCCGAGCCCGTTGGGTATCTGAGTGGCTTAAAAGTACAAGAAAACACTTCAAAAGTGACGTTTCTGAAGAATTTTAACAGTTTTCTTGTATCTACGAACGCCAGAATGCATAAAATTGACCTAAACGTCTCCTTTTCCTATTCTGAGTCGATTCTGCATGCTTTAAGTGTGTTTGGTGGCTCAGAACCATCAAAAAACGTTGAAATATAGTTCAAATTCAATAAAAATCGACAAAAATACAGTTTCTAGCTAAAATTTGATGGTTTCGTTGCACTTTCCGAACCCGTAGGGTATCTGAGTGGCTTAAAATTACAAGAAAACACTTCAAAAGTGACGTTTCTGAAGAATTTTAACAGTTTTCTTGTATCTACGAACGCCAGAATGCATAAAATTGACCTAAACGTCTCCTTTTCCTATTCTGAGTCGATTCTGCATGCTTTAAGTGTGTTTGGTGGCTCAGAACCATCAAAAAACGTTGAAATATAGTTCAAATTCAATAAAAATCGACAAAAATACAGTTTCTAGCTAAAATTTGATGGTTTCGTTGCACTTTCCGAGCCCGTAGGGTATCTGAGTGGCTTAAAAGTACAAGAAAACACTTCAAAAGTGACGTTTCTGAAGAATTTTAACAGTTTTCTTGTATCTACGAACGCCAGAATGCATAAAATTGACCTAAACGTCTCCTTTTCCTATTCTGAGTTGATTCTGCATGCTTTAAGTGTGTTTGGTGGCTCAGAACCATCAAAAAACGTTGAAATATAGTTCAAATTCAATAAAAATCGACAAAAATACAGTTTCTAGCTAAAATTTGATGGTTTCGTTGCACTTTCCGAGCCCGTAGGGTATCTGAGTGGCTTAAAAGTACAAGAAAACACTTCAAAAGTGACGTTTCTGAAGAATTTTAACAGTTTTCTTGTATCTACCAACGCCAGAATGCATAAAATTGACCTAAACGTCTCCTTTTCCTATTCTGAGTCGATTCTGCATGCTTTAAGTGTGTTTGGTGGCTCAGAACCATCAAAAAACGTTGAAATATAGTTCAAATTCAATATAATCGACAAAAATACAGTTTCTAGCTAAAATTTGATGGTTTCGTTGCACTTTCCGAGCCCGTAGGGTATCTGAGTGGCTTAAAAGTACAAGAAAACACTTCAAAAGTGACGTTTCTGAAGAATTTTAACAGTTTTCTTATATCTACGAACGCCAGAATGCATAAAATTGACCTAAACGTCTCCTTTTCCTATTCTGAGTCGATTCTGCATGCTTTAAGTGTGTTTGGTGGCTCAGAACCATCAAAAAACTTTGAAATATAGTTCAAATTCAATAAAAATCGACAAAAATACAGTTTCTAGCTAAAATTTGATGGTTTCGTTGCACTTTCCGAGCCCGTAGGGTATCTGGGTGGCTTAAAAGTACAAGAAAACACTTCAAAAGTGACGTTTCTGAAGAATTTTAACAGTTTTCTTGTATCTACGAACGCCAGAATGCATAAAATTGACCTAAACGTCTCCTTTTCCTATTCTGAGTCGATTCTGCATGCTTTAAGTGTGTTTGGTGGCTCAGAACCATCAAAAAAAGTTGAAATATAGTTCAAATTCAATAAAAATCGACAAAAATACAGTTTCTAGCTAAAATTTGATGGTTTCGTTGCACTTTCCGAGCCCGTTGGGTATCTGAGTGGCTTAAAAGTACAAGAAAACACTTCAAAAGTGACGTTTCTGAAGAATTTTAACAGTTTTCTTGTATCTACGAACGCCAGAATGCATAAAATTGACCTAAACGTCTCCTTTTCCTATTCTGAGTCGATTCTGCATGATTTAAGTGTGTTTGGTGGCTCAGAACCATCAAAAAACGTTGAAATATAGTTCAAATTCAATAAAAATCGACAAAAATACAGTTTCTAGCTAAAATTTGATGGTTTCGTTACACTTTCCGAGCCCGTAGGGTATCTGAGTGGCTTAAAAGTACAAGAAAACACTTCAAAAGTGACGTTTCTGAAGAATTTTAACAGTTTTCTTGTATCTACGAACGCCATAATGCATAAAATTGACCTAAACGTCTCCTTTTCCTATTCTGAGTCGATTCTGCATGCTTTAAGTGTGTTTGGTGGCTCAGAACCATCAAAAAACGTTGAAATATAGTTCAAATTCAATAAAAATCGACAAAAATACAGTTTCTAGCTAAAATTTGATGGTTTCGTTGCACTTTCCGAGCCCGTAGGGTATCTGAGTGGCTTAAAAGTACAAGAAAACACTTCAAAAGTGACGTTTCTGAAGAATTTTAACAGTTTTCTTGTATCTACCAACGCCAGAATGCATAAAATTGACCTAAACGTCTCCTTTTCCTATTCTGAGTCGATTCTGCATGCTTTAAGTGTGTTTGGTGGCTCAGAACCATCAAAAAACGTTGAAATATAGTTCAAATTCAATAAAAATCTACAAAAATACAGTTTCTAGCTAAAATTTGATGGTTTCGTTGCACTTTCCGAGCCCGTAGGGTATCTGAGTGGCTTAAAAGTACAAGAAAACACTTCAAAAGTGACGTTTCTGAAGAATTTTAACAGTTTTCTTGAATATACGAACGCCAGAATGCATAAAATTGACCTAAACGTCTCCTTTTCCTATTCTGAGTCGATTCTGCATGCTTTAAGTGTGTTTGGTGGCTCAGAACCATCAAAAAACGTTGAAATATAGTTCAAATTCAATAAAAATCGACAAAAATACAGTTTCTAGCTAAAATTTGATGGTTTCGTTGCACTTTCCGAGCCCGTAGGGTATCTGAGTGGCTTA
>NW_026973276.1:0-37563 GCF_036711695.1 Zophobas morio | reverse complement strand
AAAATACAGTTTCTAGCTAAAATTTGATGGTTTCGTTGCACTTTCCGAGCCCGTAGGGTATCTGATTGGCTTAAAAGTACAAGAAAACACTTCAAAAGTGACGTTTCTGAAGAATTTTAACAGTTTTCTTGTATCTACGAACGCCAGAATGCATAAAATTGACCTAAACGTCTCCTTTTCCTATTCTGATTCGATTCTGCATGCTTTAAGTGTGTTTGGTGGCTCAGAACCATCAAAAAACGTTGAAATATAGTTCAAATTCAATAAAAATCGACAAAAATACAGTTTCTAGCTAAAATTTGATGGTTTCGTTGCACTTTCCGAGCCCGTAGGGTATCTGATTGGCTTAAAAGTACAAGAAAACACTTCAAAAGTGACGTTTCTGAAGAATTTTAACAGTTTTCTTGTATCTACGAACGCCAGAATGCATAAAATTGACCTAAACGTCTCCTTTTCCTATTCTGAGTCGATTCTGCATGCTTTAAGTGTGTTTGGTGGCACAGAACCATCAAAAAACGTTGAAATATAGTTCAAATTCAATAAAAATCGACAAAAATACAGTTTCTAGCTAAAATTTTATGGTTTCGTTGCACTTTCCGAGCCCGTTGGGTATCTGATTGGCTTAAAAGTACAAGAAAACACTTCAAAAGTGACGTTTCTGAAGAATTTTAACAGTTTTCTTGTATCTACGAACGCCAGAATGCATAAAATTGACCTAAACGTCTCCTTTTCCTATTCTGAGTCGATTCTGCATGCTTTAAGTGTGTTTGGTGGCTCAGAACCATCAAAAAACGTTGAAATATAGTTCAAATTCAATACAAATCGACAAAAATACAGTTTCTAGCTAAAATTTGATGGTTTCGTTGCACTTTCCGAGCCCGTAGGGTATCTGATTGGCTTAAAAGTAGAAGAAAACACTTCAAAAGTGACGTTTCTGAAGAATTTTAACAGTTTTCTTGTATCTACGAACGCCAGAATGCATAAAATTGACCTAAACGTCTCCTTTTCCTATTCTGAGTCGATTCTGCATGCTTTAAGTGTGTTTGGTGGCTCAGAACCATCAAAAAACGTTGAAATATAGTTCAAATTCAATAAAAATCGACAAAAATACAGTTTCTAGCTAAAATTTGATGGTTTCGTTGCACTTTCCGAGCCCGTAGGGTATCTGATTGGCTTAAAAGTACAAGAAAACACTTCAAAAGTGACGTTTCTGAGGAATTTTAACAGTTTTCTTGTATCTACGAACGCCAGAATGCATAAAATTGACCTAAACGTCTCCTTTTCCTATTCTGAGTCGATTCTGCATGCTTTAAGTGTGTTTGGTGGCTCAGAACCATCAAAAAACGTTGAAATATAGTTCAAATTCAATAAAAATCGACAAAAATACAGTTTCTAGCTAAAATTTGATGGTTTCGTTGCACTTTCCGAGCCCGTAGGGTATCTGATTGGCTTAAAAGTACAAGAAAACACTTCAAAAGTGACGTTTCTGAAGAATTTTAACAGTTTTCTTGTATCTACGAACGCCAGAATGCATAAAATTGACCTAAACGTCTCCTTTTCCTATTCTGAGTCGATTCTGCATGCTTTAAGTGTGTTTGGTGGCTCAGAACCATCAAAAAACGTTGAAATATAGTTCAAATTCAATAAAAATCGACAAAAATACAGTTTCTAGCTAAAATTTGATGGTTTCGTTGCACTTTCCGAGCCCGTAGGGTATCTGATTGGCTTAAAAGTACAAGAAAACACTTCAAAAGTGACGTTTCTGAAGAATTTTAACAGTTTTCTTGTATTTACGAACGCCAGAATGCATAAAATTGACCTAAACGTCTCCTTTTCCTATTCTGAGTCGATTCTGCATGCTTTAAGTGTGTTTGGTGGCTCAGAACCATCAAAAAACGTTGAAATATAGTTCAAATTCAATAAAAATCGACAAAAATACAGTTTCTAGCTAAAATTTGATGGTTTCGTTGCACTTTCCGAGCCCGTAGGGTATCTGATTGGCTTAAAAGTACAAGAAAACACTTCAAAAGTGACGTTTCTGAAGAATTTTAACAGTTTTCTTGTATCTACGAACGCCAGAATGCATAAAATTGACCTAAACGTCTCCTTTTCCTATTCTGAGTCGATTCTGCATGCTTTAAGTGTGTTTGGTGGCTCAGAACCATCAAAAAACGTTGAAATATAGTTCAAATTCAATAAAAATCGACAAAAATACAGTTTCTAGCTAAAATTTGATGGTTTCGTTGCACTTTCCGAGCCCGTAGGGTATCTGATTGGCTTAAAAGTACAAGAAAACACTTCAAAAGTGACGTTTCTGAAGAATTTTAACAGTTTTCTTGTATCTACGAACGCCAGAATGCATAAAATTGACCTAAACGTCTCCTTTTCCTATTCTGAGTCGATTCTGCATGCTTTAAGTGTGTTTGGTGGCTCAGAACCATCAAAAAACGTTGAAATATAGTTCAAATTCAATAAAAATCGACAAAAATACAGTTTCTAGCTAAAATTTGATGGTTTCGTTGCACTTTCCGAGCCCGTAGGGTATCTGATTGGCTTAAAAGTACAAGAAAACACTTCAAAAGTGACGTTTCTGAAGAATTTTAACAGTTTTCTTGTATCTACGAACGCCAGAATGCATAAAATTGACCTAAACGTCTCCTTTTCCTATTCTGAGTCGATTCTGCATGCTTTAAGTGTGTTTGGTGGCTCAGAACCATCAAAAAACGTTGAAATATAGTTCAAATTCAATAAAAATCGACAAAAATACAGTTTCTAGCTAAAATTTGATGGTTTCGTTGCACTTTCCGAGCCCGTAGGGTATCTGATTGGCTTAAAAGTACAAGAAAACACTTCAAAAGTGACGTTTCTGAAGAATTTTAACAGTTTTCTTGTATCTACGAACGCCAGAATGCATAAAATTGACCTAAACGTCTCCTTTTCCTATTCTGAGTCGATTCTGCATGCTTTAAGTGTGTTTGGTGGCTCAGAACCATCAAAAAACGTTGAAATATAGTTCAAATTCAATAAAAATCGACAAAAATACAGTTTCTAGCTAAAATTTGATGGTTTCGTTGCACTTTCCGAGCCCGTAGGGTATCTGATTGGCTTAAAAGTACAAGAAAACACTTCAAAAGTGACGTTTCTGAAGAATTTTAACAGTTTTCTTGTATCTACGAACGCCAGAATGCATAAAATTGACCTAAACGTATCCTTTTCCTATTCTGAGTCGATTCTGCATGCTTTAAGTGTGTTTGGTGGCTCAGAACCATCAAAAAACGTTGAAATATAGTTCAAATTCAATAAAAATCGACAAAAATACAGTTTCTAGCTAAAATTTGATGGTTTCGTTGCACTTTCCGAGCCCGTAGGGTATCTGATTGGCTTAAAAGTACAAGAAAACACTTCAAAAGTGACGTTTCTGAAGAATTTTAACAGTTTTCTTGTATCTACGAACGCCAGAATGCATAAAATTGACCTAAACGTCTCCTTTTCCTATTCTGAGTCGATTCTGCATGCTTTAAGTGTGTTTGGTGGCTCAGAACCATCAAAAAACGTTGAAATATAGTTCAAATTCAATAAAAATCGACAAAAATACAGTTTCTAGCTAAAATTTGATGGTTTCGTTGCACTTTCCGAGCCCGTAGGGTATCTGATTGGCTTAAAAGTACAAGAAAACACTTCAAAAGTGACGTTTCTGAAGAATTTTAACAGTTTTCTTGTATCTACGAACGCCAGAATGCATAAAATTGACCTAAACGTCTCCTTTTCCTATTCTGAGTCGATTCTGCATGCTTTAAGTGTGTTTGGTGGCTCAGAACCATCAAAAAACGTTGAAATATAGTTCAAATTCAATAAAAATCGACAAAAATACAGTTTCTAGCTAAAATTTGATGGTTTCGTTGCACTTTCCGAGCCCGTAGGGTATCTGATTGGCTTAAAAGTACAAGAAAACACTTCAAAAGTGACGTTTCTGAAGAATTTTAACAGTTTTCTTGTATCTACGAAAGCCAGAATGCATAAAATTGACCTAAACGTCTCCTTTTCCTATTCTGAGTCGATTCTGCATGCTTTAAGTGTGTTTGGTGGCTCAGAACCATCAAAAAACGTTGAAATATAGTTCAAATTCAATAAAAATCGACAAAAATACAGTTTCTAGCTAAAATTTGATGGTTTCGTTGCACTTTCCGAGCCCGTGGGGTATCTGATTGGCTTAAAAGTACAAGAAAACACTTCAAAAGTGACGTTTCTGAAGAATTTTAACAGTTTTCTTGTATCTACGAACGCCAGAATGCATAAAATTGACCTAAACGTCTCCTTTTCCTATTCTGAGTCGATTCTGCATGCTTTAAGTGTGTTTGGTGGCTCAGAACCATCAAAAAACGTTGAAATATAGTTCAAATTCAATAACAATCGACAAAAATACAGTTTCTAGCTAAAATTTGATGGTTTCGTTGCACTTTCCGAGCCCGTAGGGTATCTGATTGGCTTAAAAGTACAAGAAAACACTTCAAAAGTGACGTTTCTGAAGAATTTTAACAGTTTTCTTGTATCTACGAACGCCAGAATGCATAAAATTGACCTAAACGTCTCCTTTTCCTATTCTGAGTCGATTCTGCATGCTTTAAGTGTGTTTGGTGGCTCAGAACCATCAAAAAACGTTGAAATATAGTTCAAATTCAAAAAAAATCGGCAAAAATACAGTTTCTAGCTAAAATTTGATGGTTTCGTTGCACTTTCCGAGCCCGTAGGGTATCTGATTGGCTTAAAAGTACAAGAAAACATTTCAAAAGTGACGTTTCTGAAGAATTTTAACAGTTTTCTTGTATCTACGAACGCCAGAATGCATAAAATTGACCTAAACGTCTCCTTTTCCTATTCTGAGTCGATTCTGCATGCTTTAAGTGTGTTTGGTGGCACAGAACCATCAAAAAACGTTGAAATATAGTTCAAATTCAATAAAAATCGACAAAAATACAGTTTCTAGCTAAAATTTTATGGTTTCGTTGCACTTTCCGAGCCCGTTGGGTATCTGATTGGCTTAAAAGTACAAGAAAACACTTCAAAAGTGACGTTTCTGAAGAATTTTAACAGTTTTCTTGTATCTACGAACGCCAGAATGCATAAAATTGACCTAAACGTCTCCTTTTCCTATTCTGAGTCGATTCTGCATGCTTTAAGTGTGTTTGGTGGCTCAGAACCATCAAAAAACGTTGAAATATAGTTCAAATTCAATAAAAATCGACAAAAATACAGTTTCTAGCTAAAATTTGATGGTTTCGTTGCACTTTCCGAGCCCGTAGGGTATCTGATTGGCTTAAAAGTACAAGAAAACACTTCAAAAGTGACGTTTCTGAAGAATTTTAACAGTTTTCTTGTATTTACGAACGCCAGAATGCATAAAATTGACCTAAACGTCTCCTTTTCCTATTCTGAGTCGATTCTGCATGCTTTAAGTGTGTTTGGTGGCTCAGAACCATCAAAAAACGTTGAAATATAGTTCAAATTCAATAAAAATCGACAAAAATACAGTTTCTAGCTAAAATTTGATGGTTTCGTTGCACTTTCCGAGCCCGTAGGGTATCTGATTGGCTTAAAAGTACAAGAAAACACTTCAAAAGTGACGTTTCTGAAGAATTTTAACAGTTTTCTTGTATCTACGAACGCCAGAATGCATAAAATTGACCTAAACGTCTCCTTTTCCTATTCTGAGTCGATTCTGCATGCTTTAAGTGTGTTTGGTGGCTCAGAACCATCAAAAAACGTTGAAATATAGTTCAAATTCAATAAAAATCGACAAAAATACAGTTTCTAGCTAAAATTTGATGGTTTCGTTGCACTTTCCGAGCCCGTAGGGTATCTGATTGGCTTAAAAGTACAAGAAAACACTTCAAAAGTGACGTTTCTGAAGAATTTTAACAGTTTTCTTGTATCTACGAACGCCAGAATGCATAAAATTGACCTAAACGTCTCCTTTTCCTATTCTGAGTCGATTCTGCATGCTTTAAGTGTGTTTGGTGGCTCAGAACCATCAAAAAACGTTGAAATATAGTTCAAATTCAATAAAAATCGACAAAAATACAGTTTCTAGCTAAAATTTGATGGTTTCGTTGCACTTTCCGAGCCCGTAGGGTATCTGATTGGCTTAAAAGTACAAGAAAACACTTCAAAAGTGACGTTTCTGAAGAATTTTAACAGTTTTCTTGTATCTACGAACGCCAGAATGCATAAAATTGACCTAAACGTCTCCTTTTCCTATTCTGAGTCGATTCTGCATGCTTTAAGTGTGTTTGGTGGCTCAGAACCATCAAAAAACGTTGAAATATAGTTCAAATTCAATAAAAATCGACAAAAATACAGTTTCTAGCTAAAATTTGATGGTTTCGTTGCACTTTCCGAGCCCGTAGGGTATCTAATTGGCTTAAAAGTACAAGAAAACACTTCAAAAGTGACGTTTCTGAAGAATTTTAACAGTTTTCTTGTATCTACGAACGCCAGAATGCATAAAATTGACCTAAACGTCTCCTTTTCCTATTCTGAGTCGATTCTGCATGCTTTAAGTGTGTTTGGTGGCTCAGAACCATCAAAAAACGTTGAAATATAGTTCAAATTCAATAAAAATCGACAAAAAATACAGTTTCTAGCAAAAATTTGATGGTTTCGTTGCACTTTCCGAGCCCGTAGGGTATCTGATTGGCTTAAAAGTACAAGAAAACACTTCAAAAGTGACGTTTCTGAAGAATTTTAACAGTTTTCTTGTATCTACGAACGCCAGAATGCATAAAATTGACCTAAACGTCTCCTTTTCCTATTCTGAGTCGATTCTGCATGCTTTAAGTGTGTTTGGTGGCTCAGAACCATCAAAAAACGTTGAAATATAGTTCAAATTCAATAAAAATCGACAAAAATACAGTTTCTAGCTAAAATTTGATGGTTTCGTTGCACTTTCCGAGCCCGTTGGGTATCTCATTGGCTTAAAAGTACAAGAAAACACTTCAAAAGTGACGTTTCTGAAGAATTTTAACAGTTTTCTTGTATCTACGAACGCCAGAATGCATAAAATTGACCTAAACGTCTCCTTTTCCTATTCTGAGTCGATTCTGCATGCTTTAAGTGTGTTTGGTGGCTCAGAACCATCAAAAAACGTTGAAATATAGTTCAAATTCAATAAAAATCGACAAAAATACAGTTTCTAGCTAAAATTTGATGGTTTCGTTGCACTTTCCGAGCCCGTAGGGTATCTGATTGGCTTAAAAGTACAAGAAAACACTTCAAAAGTGACGTTTCTGAAGAATTTTAACAGTTTTCTTGTATCTACGAACGCCAGAATGCATAAAATTGACCTAAACGTCTCCTTTTCCTATTCTGAGTCGATTCTGCATGCTTTAAGTGTGTTTGGTGGCTCAGAACCATCAAAAAACGTTGAAATATAGTTCAAATTCAATAAAAATCGACAAAAATACAGTTTCTAGCTAAAATTTGATGGTTTCGTTGCACTTTCCGAGCCCGTAGGGTATCTGATTGGCTTAAAAGTACAAGAAAACAATTCAAAAGTGACGTTTCTGAAGAATTTTAACAGTTTTCTTGTATCTACGAACGCCAGAATGCATAAAATTGACCTAAACGTCTCCTTTTCCTATTCTGAGTCGATTCTGCATGCTTTAAGTGTGTTTGGTGGCTCAGAACCATCAAAAAACGTTGAAATATAGTTCAAATTCAATAAAAATCGACAAAAATACAGTTTCTAGCTAAAATTTGATGGTTTCGTTGCACTTTCCGAGCCCGTAGGGTATCTGGTTGGCTTAAAAGTACAAGAAAACACTTCAAAAGTGACGTTTCTGAAGAATTTTAACAGTTTTCTTGTATCTACGAACGCCAGAATGCATAAAATTGACCTAAACGTCTCCTTTTCCTATTCTGAGTCGATTCTGCATGCTTTAAGTGTGTTTGGTGGCTCAGAACCATCAAAAAACGTTGAAATATAGTTCAAATGTAATAAAAATCGACAAAAATACAGTTTCTAGCTAAAATTTGATGGTTTCGTTGCACTTTCCGAGCCCGTAGGGTATCTGATTGGCTTAAAAGTACAAGAAAACACTTCAAAAGTGACGTTTCTGAAGAATTTTAACAGTTTTCTTGTATCTACGAACGCCAGAATGCATAAAATTGACCTAAACTTCTCCTTTTCCTATTCTGAGTCGATTCTGCATGCTTTAAGTGTGTTTGGTGGCTCAGAACTATCAAAAAACGTTGAAATATAGTTCAAATTCAATAAAAATCGACAAAAATACAGTTTCTAGCTAAAATTTGATGGTTTCGTTGCACTTTCCGAGCCCGTAGGGTATCTGATTGGCTTAAAAGTACAAGAAAACACTTCAAAAGTGACGTTTCTGAAGAATTTTAACAGTTTTCTTGTATCTACGAACGCCAGAATGCATAAAATTGACCTAAACGTCTCCTTTTCCTATTCTGAGTCGATTCTGCATGCTTTAAGTGTGTTTGGTGGCTCAGAACCATCAAAAAACGTTGAAATATAGTTCAAATTCAATAAAAATCGACAAAAATACAGTTTCTAGCTAAAATTTGATGGTTTCGTTGCACTTTCCGAGCCCGTAGGGTATCTGATTGGCTTAAAAGTACAAGAAAACACTTCAAAAGTGACGTTTCTGAAGAATTTTAACAGTTTTCTTGTATCTACGAACGCCAGAATGCATAAAATTGACCTAAACGTCTCCTTTTCCTATTCTGAGTCGATTCTGCATGCTTTAAGTGTGTTTGGTGGCACAGAACCATCAAAAAACGTTGAAATATAGTTCAAATTCAATAAAAATCGACAAAAATACAGTTTCTAGCTAAAATTTGATGGTTTCGTTGCACTTTCCGAGCCCGTAGGGTATCTGATTGGCTTAAAAGTACAAGAAAACACTTCAAAAGTGACGTTTCTGAAGAATTTTAACAGTTTTCTTGTATCTACGAACGCCAGAATGCATAAAATTGACCTAAACGTCTCCTTTTCCTATTCTGAGTCGATTCTGCATGCTTTAAGTGTGTTTGGTGGCTCAGAACCATCAAAAAACGTTGAAATATAGTTCAAATTCAATAAAAATCGACAAAAATACAGTTTCTAGCTAAAATTTGATGGTTTCGTTGCACTTTCCGAGCCCGTAGGGTATCTGATTTGCTTAAAAGTACAAGAAAACACTTCAAAAGTGACGTTTCTGAAGAATTTTAACAGTTTTCTTGTATCTACGAACGCCAGAATGCATAAAATTGACCTAAACGTCTCCTTTTCCTATTCTGAGTCGATTCTGCATGCTTTAAGTGTGTTTGGTGGCTCAGAACCATCAAAAAACGTTGAAATATAGTTCAAATTCAATAAAAATCGACAAAAATACAGTTTCTAGCTAAAATTTGATGGTTTCGTTGCACTTTCCGAGCCCGTAGGGTATCTGATTGGCTTAAAAGTACAAGAAAACACTTCAAAAGTGACGTTTCTGAAGAATTTTAACAGTTTTCTTGTATCTACGAACGCCAGAATGCATAAAATTGACCTAAACGTCTCCTTTTCCTATTCTGAGTCGATTCTGCATGCTTTAAGTGTGTTTGGTGGCTCAGAACCATCAAAAAACGTTGAAATATAGTTCAAATTCAATAAAAATCGACAAAAATACAGTTTCTAGCTAAAATTTGATGGTTTCGTTGCACTTTCCGAGCCCGTTGGGTATCTGATTGGCTTAAAAGTACAAGAAAACACTTCAAAAGTGACGTTTCTGAAGAATTTTAACAGTTTTCTTGTATCTACGAACGCCAGAATGCATAAAATTGACCTAAACGTCTCCTTTTCCTATTCTGAGTCGATTCTGCATGCTTTAAGTGTGTTTGGTGGCTCAGAACCATCAAAAAACGTTGAAATATAGTTCAAATTCAATAAAAATCGACAAAAATACAGTTTCTAGCTAAAATTTGATGGTTTCGTTGCACTTTCCGAGCCCGTAGGGTATCTGATTGGCTTAAAAGTACAAGAAAACACTTCAAAAGTGACGTTTCTGAAGAATTTTAACAGTTTTCTTGTATCTACGAACGCCAGAATGCATAAAATTGACCTAAACGTCTCCTTTTCCTATTCTGAGTCGATTCTGCATGCTTTAAGTGTGTTTGGTGGCTCAGAACCATCAAAAAACGTTGAAATATAGTTCAAATTCAATAAAAATCGACAAAAATACAGTTTCTAGCTAAAATTTGATGGTTTCGTTGCACTTTCCGAGCCCGTAGGGTTTCTGATTGGCTTAAAAGTACAAGAAAACACTTCAAAAGTGACGTTTCTGAAGAATTTTAACAGTTTTCTTGTATCTACGAACGCCAGAATGCATAAAATTGACCTAAACGTCTCCTTTTCCTATTCTGATTCGATTCTGCATGCTTTAAGTGTGTTTGGTGGCTCAGAACCATCAAAAAACGTTGAAATATAGTTCAAATTCAATAAAAATCGACAAAAATACAGTTTCTAGCTAAAATTTGATGGTTTCGTTGCACTTTCCGAGCCCGTAGGGTATCTGATTGGCTTAAAAGTATAAGAAAACACTTCAAAAGTGACGTTTCTGAAGAATTTTAACAGTTTTCTTGTATCTACGAACGCCAGAATGCATAAAATTGACCTAAACGTCTCCTTTTCCTATTCTGAGTCGATTCTGCATGCTTTAAGTGTGTTTGGTGGCTCAGAACCATCAAAAAACGTTGAAATATAGTTCAAATTCAATAAAAATCGACAAAAATACAGTTTCTAGCTAAAATTTGATGGTTTCGTTGCACTTTCCGAGCCCGTAGGGTATCTGATTGGCTTAAAAGTACAAGAAAACACTTCAAAAGTGACGTTTCTGAAGAATTTTAACAGTTTTCTTGTATCTACGAACGCCAGAATGCATAAAATTGACCTAAACGTCTCCTTTTCCTATTCTGAGTCGATTCTGCATGCTTTAAGTGTGTTTGGTGGCTCAGAACCATCAAAAAACGTTGAAATATAGTTCAAATTCAATAAAAATCGACAAAAATACAGTTTCTAGCTAAAATTTGATGGTTTCGTTGCACTTTCCGAGCCCGTAGGGTATCTGATTGGCTTAAAAGTACAAGAAAACACTTCAAAAGTGACGTTTCTGAAGAATTTTAACAGTTTTCTTGTATCTACGAACGCCAGAATGCATAAAATTGACCTAAACGTCTCCTTTTCCTATTCTGAGTCGATTCTGCATGCTTTAAGTGTGTTTGGTGGCTCAGAACCATCAAAAAACGTTGAAATATAGTTCAAATTCAATAAAAATCGACAAAAATACAGTTTCTAGCTAAAATTTGATGGTTTCGTTGCACTTTCCGAGCCCGTAGGGTATCTGATTGGCTTAAAAGTACAAGAAAACACTTCAAAAGTGACGTTTCTGAAGAATTTTAACAGTTTTCTTGTATCTACGAACGCCAGAATGCATAAAAATGACCTAAACGTCTCCTTTTCCTATTCTGAATCGATTCTGCATGCTTTAAGTGTGTTTGGTGGCTCAGAACCATCAAAAAACGTTGAAATATAGTTCAAATTCAATAAAAATCGACAAAAATACAGTTTCTAGCTAAAATTTGATGGTTTCGTTGCACTTTCCGAGCCCGTTGGGTATCTGATTGGCTTAAAAGTACAAGAAAACACTTCAAAAGTGACGTTTCTGAAGAATTTTAACAGTTTTCTTGTATCTACGAACGCCAGAATGCATAAAATTGACCTAAACGTCTCCTTTTCCTATTCTGATTCGATTCTGCATGCTTTAAGTGTGTTTGGTGGCTCAGAACCATCAAAAAACGTTGAAATATAGTTCAAATTCAATAAAAATCGACAAAAATACAGTTTCTAGCTAAAATTTGATGGTTTCGTTGCACTTTCCGAGCCCGTAGGGTATCTGATTGGCTTAAAAGTACAAGAAAACACTTCAAAAGTGACGTTTCTGAAGAATTTTAACAGTTTTCTTGTATCTACGAATGCCAGAATGCATAAAATTGACCTAAACGTCTCCTTTTCCTATTCTGAGTCGATTCTGCATGCTTTAAGTGTGTTTGGTGGCTCAGAACCATCAAAAAACGTTGAAATATAGTTCAAATTCAATAAAAATCGACAAAAATACAGTTTCTAGCTAAAATTTGATGGTTTCGTTGCACTTTCCGAGCCCGTTGGGTATCTGATTGGCTTAAAAGTACAAGAAAACACTTCAAAAGTGACGTTTCTGAAGAATTTTAACAGTTTTCTTGTATCTACGAACGCCAGAATGCATAAAATTGACCTAAACGTCTCCTTTTCCTATTCTGAGTCGATTCTGCATGCTTTAAGTGTGTTTTGTGGCTCAGAACCATCAAAAAACGTTGAAATATAGTTCAAATTCAATAAAAATCGACAAAAATACAGTTTCTAGCTGAAATTAGATGGTTTCGTTGCACTTTCCGAGCCCGTAGGGTATCTGATTGGCTTAAAAGTACAAGAAAACACTTCAAAAGTGACGTTTCTGAAGAATTTTAACAGTTTTCTTGTATCTACGAACGCCAGAATGCATAAAATTGACCTAAACGTCTCCTTTTCCTATTCTGAGTCGATTCTGCATGCTTTAAGTGTGTTTGGTGGCTCAGAACCATCAAAAAACGTTGAAATATAGTTCAAATTCAATAAAAATCGACAAAAATACAGTTTCTAGCTAAAATTTGATGGTTTCGTTGCACTTTCCGAGCCCGTAGGGTATCTGATTGGCTTAAAAGTACAAGAAAACACTTCAAAAGTGACGTTTCTGAAGAATTTTAACAGTTTTCTTGTATCTACGAACACCAGAATGCATAAAATTGACCTAAACGTCTCCTTTTCCTATTCTGAGTCGATTCTGCATGCTTTAAGTGTGTTTGGTGGCTCAGAACCATCAAAAAACATTGAAATATAGTTCAAATTCAATAAAAATCGACAAAAATACAGTTTCTAGCTAAAATTTGATGGTTTCGTTGCACTTTCCGAGCCCGTAGGGTATCTGATTGGCTTAAAAGTACAAGAAAACACTTCAAAAGTGACGTTTCTGAAGAATTTTAACAGTTTTCTTGTATCTACGAACGCCAGAATGCATAAAATTGACCTAAACGTCTCCTTTTCCTATTCTGAGTCGATTCTGCATGCTTTAAGTGTGTTTGGTGGCTCAGAACCATCAAAAAACGTTGAAATATAGTTCAAATTCAATAAAAATTGACAAAAATACAGTTTATAGCTAAAATTTGATGGTTTCGTTGCACTTTCCGAGCCCGTAGGGTATCTGATTGGCTTAAAAGTACAAGAAAACACTTCAAAAGTGACGTTTCTGAAGAATTTTAACAGTTTTCTTGTATCCACGAACGCCAGAATGCATAAAATTGACCTAAACGTCTCCTTTTCCTATTCTGAATCGATTCTGCATGCTTTAAGTGTGTTTGGTGGCTCAGAACCATCAAAAAACGTTGAAATATAGTTCAAATTCAATAAAAATCGACAAAAATACAGTTTCTAGCTAAAATTTGATGGTTTCGTTGCACTTTCCGAGCCCGTAGGGTATCTGATTGGCTTAAAAGAACAAGAAAACACTTCAAAAGTGACGTTTCTGAAGAATTTTAACAGTTTTCTTGTATCTACGAACGCCAGAATGCATAAAATTGACCTAAACGTCTCCTTTTCCTATTCTGAGTCGATTCTGCATGCTTTAAGTGTGTTTGGTGGCTCAGAACCATCAAAAAACGTTGAAATATAGTTCAAATTCAATAAAAATCGACAAAAATACAGTTTATAGCTAAAATTTGATGGTTTCGTTGCACTTTCCGAGCCCGTAGGGTATCTGATTGGCTTAAAAGTACAAGAAAACACTTCAAAAGTGACGTTTCTGAAGAATTTTAACAGTTTTCTTGTATCTACGAACGCCAGAATGCATAAAATTGACCTAAACGTCTCCTTTTCCTATTCTGAGTCGATTCTGCATGCTTTAAGTGTGTTTGGTGGCTCAGAACCATAAAAAAACGTTGAAATATAGTTCAAATTCAATAAAAATCGACAAAAATACAGTTTCTAGCTAAAATTTGATGGTTTCGTTGCACTTTCCGAGCCCGTAGGGTATCTGATTGGCTTAAAAGTATAAGAAAACACTTCAAAAGTGACGTTTCTGAAGAATTTTAACAGTTTTCTTGTATCTACGAACGCCAGAATGCATAAAATTGACCTAAACGTCTCCTTTTCCTATTCTGAGTCGATTCTGCATGCTTTAAGTGTGTTTGGTGGCTCAGAACCATCAAAAAACGTTGAAATATAGTTCAAATTCAATAAAAATCGACAAAAATACAGTTTCTAGCTAAAATTTGATGGTTTCGTTGCACTTTCCGAGCCCGTAGGGTATCTGATTGGCTTAAAAGTACAAGAAAACACTTCAAAAGTGACGTTTCTGAAGAATTTTAACAGTTTTCTTGTATCTACGAACGCCAGAATGCATAAAATTGACCTAAACGTCTCCTTTTCCTATTCTGAGTCGATTCTGCATGCTTTAAGTGTGTTTGGTGGCTCAGAACCATCAAAAAACGTTGAAATATAGTTCAAATTCAATAAAAATCGACAAAAATACAGTTTCTAGCTAAAATTTGATGGTTTCGTTGCACTTTCCGAGCCCGTAGGGTATCTGATTGGCTTAAAAGTACAAGAAAACACTTCAAAAGTGACGTTTCTGAAGAATTTTAACAGTTTTCTTGTATCTACGAACGCCAGAATGCATAAAATTGACCTAAACGTCTCCTTTTCCTATTCTGAGTCGATTCTGCATGCTTTAAGTGTGTTTGGTGGCTCAGAACCATCAAAAAACGTTGAAATATAGTTCAAATTCAATAAAAATCGACAAAAATACAGTTTCTAGCTAAAATTTGATGGTTTCGTTGCACTTTCCGAGCCCGTAGGGTATCTGATTGGCTTAAAAGTACAAGAAAACACTTCAAAAGTGACGTTTCTGAAGAATTTTAACAGTTTTCTTGTATCTACGAACGCCAGAATGCATAAAATTGACCTAAACGTCTCCTTTTCCTATTCTGAATCGATTCTGCATGCTTTAAGTGTGTTTGGTGGCTCAGAACCATCAAAAAACGTTGAAATATAGTTCAAATTCAATAAAAATCGACAAAAATACAGTTTCTAGCTAAAATTTGATGGTTTCGTTGCACTTTCCGAGCCCGTTGGGTATCTGATTGGCTTAAAAGTACAAGAAAACACTTCAAAAGTGACGTTTCTGAAGAATTTTAACAGTTTTCTTGTATCTACGAACGCCAGAATGCATAAAATTGACCTAAACGTCTCCTTTTCCTATTCTGATTCGATTCTGCATGCTTTAAGTGTGTTTGGTGGCTCAGAACCATCAAAAAACGTTGAAATATAGTTCAAATTCAATAAAAATCGACAAAAATACAGTTTCTAGCTAAAATTTGATGGTTTCGTTGCACTTTCCGAGCCCGTAGGGTATCTGATTGGCTTAAAAGTACAAGAAAACACTTCAAAAGTGACGTTTCTGAAGAATTTTAACAGTTTTCTTGTATCTACGAATGCCAGAATGCATAAAATTGACCTAAACGTCTCCTTTTCCTATTCTGAGTCGATTCTGCATGCTTTAAGTGTGTTTGGTGGCTCAGAACCATCAAAAAACGTTGAAATATAGTTCAAATTCAATAAAAATCGACAAAAATACAGTTTCTAGCTAAAATTTGATGGTTTCGTTGCACTTTCCGAGCCCGTTGGGTATCTGATTGGCTTAAAAGTACAAGAAAACACTTCAAAAGTGACGTTTCTGAAGAATTTTAACAGTTTTCTTGTATCTACGAACGCCAGAATGCATAAAATTGACCTAAACGTCTCCTTTTCCTATTCTGAGTCGATTCTGCATGCTTTAAGTGTGTTTTGTGGCTCAGAACCATCAAAAAACGTTGAAATATAGTTCAAATTCAATAAAAATCGACAAAAATACAGTTTCTAGCTGAAATTAGATGGTTTCGTTGCACTTTCCGAGCCCGTAGGTTATCTGATTGGCTTAAAAGTACAAGAAAACACTTCAAAAGTGACGTTTCTGAAGAATTTTAACAGTTTTCTTGTATCTACGAACGCCAGAATGCATAAAATTGACCTAAACGTCTCCTTTTCCTATTCTGAGTCGATTCTGCATGCTTTAAGTGTGTTTGGTGGCTCAGAACCATCAAAAAACGTTGAAATATAGTTCAAATTCAATAAAAATCGACAAAAATACAGTTTCTAGCTAAAATTTGATGGTTTCGTTGCACTTTCCGAGCCCGTAGGGTATCTGATTGGCTTAAAAGTACAAGAAAACACTTCAAAAGTGACGTTTCTGAAGAATTTTAACAGTTTTCTTGTATCTACGAACGCCAGAATGCATAAAATTGACCTAAACGTCTCCTTTTCCTATTCTGAGTCGATTCTGCATGCTTTAAGTGTGTTTGGTGGCTCAGAACCATCAAAAAACGTTGAAATATAGTTCAAATTCAATAAAAATCGACAAAAATACAGTTTATAGCTAAAATTTGATGGTTTCGTTGCACTTTCCGAGCCCGTAGGGTATCTGATTGGCTTAAAAGTACAAGAAAACACTTCAAAAGTGACGTTTCTGAAGAATTTTAACAGTTTTCTTGTATCTACGAACGCCAGAATGCATAAAATTGACCTAAACGTCTCCTTTTCCTATTCTGAGTCGATTCTGCATGCTTTAAGTGTTTGGTGGCTCAGAACCATCAAAAAACGTTGAAATATAGTTCAAATTCAATAAAAATCGACAAAAATACAGTTTCTAGCTAAAATTTGATGGTTTCGTTGCACTTTCCGAGCCCGTCGGGTATCTGATTGGCTTAAAAGAACAAGAAAACACTTCAAAAGTGACGTTTCTGAAGAATTTTAACAGTTTTCTTGTATCTACGAACGCCAGAATGCATAAAATTGACCTAAACGTCTCCTTTTCCTATTCTGAGTCGATTCTGCATGCTTTAAGTGTGTTTGGTGGCTCAGAACCATCAAAAAACGTTGAAATATAGTTCAAATTCAATAAAAATCGACAAAAATACAGTTTATAGCTAAAATTTGATGGTTTCGTTGCACTTTCCGAGCCCGTAGGGTATCTGATTGGCTTAAAAGTACAAGAAAACACTTCAAAAGTGACGTTTCTGAAGAATTTTAACAGTTTTCTTGTATCTACGAACGCCAGAATGCATAAAATTGACCTAAACGTCTCCTTTTCCTATTCTGAGTCGATTCTGCATGCTTTAAGTGTGTTTGGTGGCTCAGAACCATCAAAAAACGTTGAAATATAGTTCAAATTCAATAAAAATCGACAAAAATACAGTTTCTAGCTAAAATTTGATGGTTTCGTTGCACTTTCCGAGCCCGTAGGGTATCTGATTGGCTTAAAAGTACAAGAAAACACTTCAAAAGTGACGTTTCTGAAGAATTTTAACAGTTTTCTTGTATCTACGAATGCCAGAATGCATAAAATTGACCTAAACGTCTCCTTTTCCTATTCTGAGTCGATTCTGCATGCTTTAAGTGTGTTTGGTGGCTCAGAACCATCAAAAAACGTTGAAATATAGTTCAAATTCAATAAAAATCGACAAAAATACAGTTTCTAGCTAAAATTTGATGGTTTCGTTGCACTTTCCGAGCCCGTTGGGTATCTGATTGGCTTAAAAGTACAAGAAAACACTTCAAAAGTGACGTTTCTGAAGAATTTTAACAGTTTTCTTGTATCTACGAACGCCAGAATGCATAAAATTGACCTAAACGTCTCCTTTTCCTATTCTGAGTCGATTCTGCATGCTTTAAGTGTGTTTTGTGGCTCAGAACCATCAAAAAACGTTGAAATATAGTTCAAATTCAATAAAAATCGACAAAAATACAGTTTCTAGCTAAAATTAGATGGTTTCGTTGCACTTTCCGAGCCCGTAGGGTATCTGATTGGCTTAAAAGTACAAGAAAACACTTCAAAAGTGACGTTTCTGAAGAATTTTAACAGTTTTCTTGTATCTACGAACGCCAGAATGCATAAAATTGACCTAAACGTCTCCTTTTCCTATTCTGAGTCGATTCTGCATGCTTTAAGTGTGTTTGGTGGCTCAGAACCATCAAAAAACGTTGAAATATAGTTCAAATTCAATAAAAATCGACAAAAATACAGTTTCTAGCTAAAATTTGATGGTTTCGTTGCACTTTCCGAGCCCGTAGGGTATCTGATTGGCTTAAAAGTACAAGAAAACACTTCAAAAGTGACGTTTCTGAAGAATTTTAACAGTTTTCTTGTATCTACGAACGCCAGAATGCATAAAATTGACCTAAACGTCTCCTTTTCCTATTCTGAGTCGATTCTGCATGCTTTAAGTGTGTTTGGTGGCTCAGAACCATCAAAAAACGTTGAAATATAGTTCAAATTCAATAAAAATCGACAAAAATACAGTTTATAGCTAAAATTTGATGGTTTCGTTGCACTTTCCGAGCCCGTAGGGTATCTGATTGGCTTAAAAGTACAAGTAAACACTTCAAAAGTGACGTTTCTGAAGAATTTTAACAGTTTTCTTGTATCTACGAACGCCAGAATGCATAAAATTGACCTAAACGTCTCCTTTTCCTATTCTGAGTCGATTCTGCATGCTTTAAGTGTTTGGTGGCTCAGAACCATCAAAAAACGTTGAAATATAGTTCAAATTCAATAAAAATCGACAAAAATACAGTTTCTAGCTAAAATTTGGTGGTTTCGTTGCACTTTCCGAGCCCGTCGGGTATCTGATTGGCTTAAAAGAACAAGAAAACACTTCAAAAGTGACGTTTCTGAAGAATTTTAACAGTTTTCTTGTATCTACGAACGCCAGAATGCATAAAATTGACCTAAACGTCTCCTTTTCCTATTCTGAGTCGATTCTGCATGCTTTAAGTGTGTTTGGTGGCTCAGAACCATCAAAAAACGTTGAAATATAGTTCAAATTCAATAAAAATCGACAAAAATACAGTTTATAGCTAAAATTTGATGGTTTCGTTGCACTTTCCGAGCCCGTAGGGTATCTGATTGGCTTAAAAGTACAAGAAAACACTTCAAAAGTGACGTTTCTGAAGAATTTTAACAGTTTTCTTGTATCTACGAACGCCAGAATGCATAAAATTGACCTAAACGTCTCCTTTTCCTATTCTGAGTCGATTCTGCATGCTTTAAGTGTGTTTGGTGGCTCAGAACCATCAAAAAACGTTGAAATATAGTTCAAATTCAATAAAAATCGACAAAAATACAGTTTCTAGCTAAAATTTGATGGTTTCGTTGCACTTTCCGAGCCCGTAGGGTATCTGATTGGCTTAAAAGTACAAGAAAACACTTCAAAAGTGACGTTTCTGAAGAATTTTAACAGTTTTCTTGTATCTACGAACGCCAGAATGCATAAAATTGACCTAAACGTCTCCTTTTCCTATTCTGAGTCGATTCTGCATGCTTTAAGTGTGTTTGGTGGCTCAGAACCATCAAAAAACGTTGAAATATAGTTCAAATTCAATAAAAATCGACAAAAATACAGTTTCTAGCTAAAATTTGATGGTTTCGTTGCACTTTCCGAGCCCGTAGGGTATCTGATTGGCTTAAAAGTACAAGAAAACACTTCAAAAGTGACGTTTCTGAAGAATTTTAACAGTTTTCTTGTATCTACGAACGCCAGAATGCATAAAATTGACCTAAACGTCTCCTTTTCCTATTCTGAGTCGATTCTGCATGCTTTAAGTGTGTTTGGTGGCTCAGAACCATCAAAAAACGATGAAATATAGTTCAAATTCAATAAAAATCGACAAAAATACAGTTTCTAGCTAAAATTTGATGGTTTCTTTGCACTTTCCGAGCCCGTTGGGTATCTGATTGGCTTAAAAGTACAAGAAAACACTTCAAAAGTGACGTTTCTGAAGAATTTTAACAGTTTTCTTGTATCTACGAACGCCAGAATGCATAAAATTGACCTAAACGTCTCCTTTTCCTATTCTGAGTCGATTCTGCATGCTTTAAGTGTGTTTGGTGGCTCAGAACCATCAAAAAACGTTGAAATATAGTTCAAATTCAATAAAAATCGACAAAAATACAGTTTCTAGCTAAAATTTGATGGTTTCGTTGCACTTTCCGAGCCCGTTGGGTATCTGATTGGCTTAAAAGTACAAGAAAACACTTCAAAAGTGACGTTTCTGAAGAATTTTAACAGTTTTCTTGTATCTACGAACGCCAGAATGCATAAAATTGACCTAAACGTCTCCTTTTCCTATTCTGAGTCGATTCTGCATGCTTTAAGTGTGTTTGGTGGCTCAGAACCATCAAAAAACGTTGAAATATAGTTCAAATTCAATAAAAATCGACAAAAATACAGTTTCTAGCTAAAATTTGATGCTTTCGTTGCACTTTCCGAGCCCGTAGGGTATCTGATTGGCTTAAAAGTACAAGAAAACACTTCAAAAGTGACGTTTCTGAAGAATTTTAACAGTTTTCTTGTATCTACGAACGCCAGAATGCATAAAATTGACCTAAACGTCTCCTTTTCCTATTCTGAGTCGATTCTGCATGCTTTAAGTGTGTTTGGTGGCTCAGAACCATCAAAAAACGTTGAAATATAGTTCAAATTCAATAAAAATCGACAAAAATACAGTTTCTAGCTAAAATTTGATGGTTTCGTTGCACTTTCCGAGCCCGTAGGGTATCTGATTGGCTTAAAAGTACAAGAAAACACTTCAAAAGTGACGTTTCTGAAGAATTTTAACAGTTTTCTTGTATCTACGAACGCCAGAATGCATAAAATTGACCTAAACGTCTCCTTTTCCTATTCTGAGTCGATTCTGCATGCTTTAAGTGTGTTTGGTGGCTCAGAACCATCAAAAAACGTTGAAATATAGTTCAAATTCAATAAAAATCGACAAAAATACAGTTTCTAGCTAAAATTTGATGGTTTCGTTGCACTTTCCGAGCCCGTAGGGTATCTGATTGGCTTAAAAGTACAAGAAAACACTTCAAAAGTGACGTTTCTGAAGAATTTTAACAGTTTTCTTGTATCTACGAACGCCAGAATGCATAAAATTGACCTAAACGTCTCCTTTTCCTATTCTGAGTCGAATCTGCATGCTTTAAGTGTGTTTGGTGGCTCAGAACCATCAAAAAACGTTGAAATATAGTTCAAATTCAATAAAAATCGACAAAAATACAGTTTCTAGCTAAAATTTGATGGTTTCGTTGCACTTTCCGAGCCCGTAGGGTATCTGATTGGCTTAAAAGTACAAGAAAACACTTCAAAAGTGACGTTTCTGAAGAATTTTAACAGTTTTCTTGTATCTACGAACGCCAGAATGCATAAAATTGACCTAAACGTCTCCTTTTCCTATTCTGAGTCGATTCTGCATGCTTTAAGTGTGTTTGGTGGCTCAGAACCATCAAAAAACGTTGAAATATAGTTCAAATTCAATAAAAATCGACAAAAATACAGTTTCTAGCTAAAATTTGATGGTTTCGTTGCACTTTCCGAGCCCGTTGGGTATCTGATTGGCTTAAAAGTACAAGAAAACACTTCAAAAGTGACGTTTCTGAAGAATTTTAACAGTTTTCTTGTATCTACGAACGCCAGAATGCATAAAATTGACCTAAACGTCTCCTTTTCCTATTCTGAGTCGATTCTGCATGCTTTAAGTGTGTTTGGTGGCTCAGAACCATCAAAAAACGTTGAAATATAGTTCAAATTCAATAAAAATCGACAAAAATACAGTTTCTAGCTAAAATTTGATGGTTTCGTTGCACTTTCCGAGCCCGTAGGGTATCTGATTGGCTTAAAAGTACAAGAAAACACTTCAAAAGTGACGTTTCTGAAGAATTTTAACAGTTTTCTTGTATCTACGAACGCCAGAATGCATAAAATTGACCTAAACGTCTCCTTTTCCTATTCTGATTCGATTCTGCATGCTTTAAGTGTGTTTGGTGGCTCAGAACCATCAAAAAACGTTGAAATATAGTTCAAATTCAATAAAAATCGACAAAAATACAGTTTCTAGCTAAAATTTGATGGTTTCGTTGCACTTTCCGAGCCCGTAGGGTATCTGATTGGCTTAAAAGTACAAGAAAACACTTCAAAAGTGACGTTTCTGAAGAATTTTAACAGTTTTCTTGTATCTACGAATGCCAGAATGCATAAAATTGACCTAAACGTCTCCTTTTCCTATTCTGAGTCGATTCTGCATGCTTTAAGTGTGTTTGGTGGCTCAGAACCATCAAAAAACGTTGAAATATAGTTCAAATTCAATAAAAATCGACAAAAATACAGTTTCTAGCTAAAATTTGATGGTTTCGTTGCACTTTCCGAGCCCGTTGGGTATCTGATTGGCTTAAAAGTACAAGAAAACACTTCAAAAGTGACGTTTCTGAAGAATTTTAACAGTTTTCTTGTATCTACGAACGCCAGAATGCATAAAATTGACCTAAACGTCTCCTTTTCCTATTCTGAGTCGATTCTGCATGCTTTAAGTGTGTTTGGTGGCTCAGAACCATCAAAAAACGTTGAAATATAGTTCAAATTCAATAAAAATCGACAAAAATACAGTTTCTAGCTAAAATTTGATGGTTTCGTTGCACTTTCCGAGCCCGTAGGGTATCTGATTGGCTTAAAAGTACAAGAAAACACTTCAAAAGTGACGTTTCTGAAGAATTTTAACAGTTTTCTTGTATCTACGAACGCCAGAATGCATAAAATTGACCTAAACGTCTCCTTTTCCTATTCTGAGTCGATTCTGCATGCTTTAAGTGTGTTTGGTGGCTCAGAACCATCAAAAAACGTTGAAATATAGTTCAAATTCAATAAAAATCGACAAAAATACAGTTTCTAGCTAAAATTTGATGGTTTCGTTGCACTTTCCGAGCCCGTAGGGTATCTGATTGGCTTAAAAGTACAAGAAAACACTTCAAAAGTGACGTTTCTGAAGAATTTTAACAGTTTTCTTGTATCCACGAACGCCAGAATGCATAAAATTGACCTAAACGTCTCCTTTTCCTATTCTGAGTCGATTCTGCATGCTTTAAGTGTGTTTGGTGGCTCAGAACCATCAAAAAACGTTGAAATAAAGTTCAAATTCAATAAAAATCGACAAAAATACAGTTTCTAGCTAAAATTTGATGGTTTCGTTGCACTTTCCGAGCCCGTAGGGTATCTGATTGGCTTAAAAGTACAAGAAAACACTTCAAAAGTGACGTTTCTGAAGAATTTTAACAGTTTTCTTGTATCTACGAACGCCAGAATGCATAAAATTGACCTAAACGTCTCCTTTTCCTATTCTGAGTCGATTCTGCATGCTTTAAGTGTGTTTGGTGGCTCAGAACCATCAAAAAACGTTGAAATATAGTTCAAATTCAATAAAAATCGACAAAAATACAGTTTCTAGCTAAAATTTGATGGTTTCGTTGCACTTTCCGAGCCCGTAGGGTATCTGATTGGCTTAAAAGTACAAGAAAACACTTCAAAAGTGACGTTTCTGAAGAATTTTAACAGTTTTCTTGTATCCACGAACGCCAGAATGCATAAAATTGACCTAAACGTCTCCTTTTCCTATTCTGAGTCGATTCTGCATGCTTTAAGTGTGTTTGGTGGCTCAGAACCATCAAAAAACGTTGAAATATAGTTCAAATTCAATAAAAATCGACAAAAATACAGTTTCTAGCTAAAATTTGATGGTTTCGTTGCACTTTCCGAGCCCGTTGGGTATCTGATTGGCTTAAAAGTACAAGAAAACACTTCAAAAGTGACGTTTCTGAAGAATTTTAACAGTTTTCTTGTATCTACGAACGCCAGAATGCATAAAATTGACCTAAACGTCTCCTTTTCCTATTCTGAGTCGATTCTGCATGCTTTAAGTGTGTTTGGTGGCTCAGAACCATCAAAAAACGTTGAAATATAGTTCAAATTCAATAAAAATCGACAAAAATACAGTTTCTAGCTAAAATTTGATGGTTTCGTTGCACTTTCCGAGCCCGTAGGGTATCTGATTGGCTTAAAAGTACAAGAAAACACTTCAAAAGTGACGTTTCTGAAGAATTTTAACAGTTTTCTTGTATCTACGAACGCCAGAATGCATAAAATTGACCTAAACGTCTCCTTTTCCTATTCTGAGTCGATTCTGCATGCTTTAAGTGTGTTTGGTGGCTCAGAACCATCAAAAAACGTTGAAATATAGTTCAAATTCAATAAAAATCGACAAAAATACAGTTTCTAGCTAAAATTTGATGGTTTCGTTGCACTTTCCGAGCCCGTAGGGTATCTGATTGGCTTAAAAGTACAAGAAAACACTTCAAAAGTGACGTTTCTGAAGAATTTTAACAGTTTTCTTGTATCTACGAACGCCAGAATGCATAAAATTGACCTAAACGTCTCCTTTTCCTATTCTGAGTCGATTCTGCATGCTTTAAGTGTGTTTGGTGGCTCAGAACCATCAAAAAACGTTGAAATATAGTTCAAATTCAATAAAAATCGACAAAAATACAGTTTCTAGCTAAAATTTGATGGTTCCCTTCCACTTTCCGAGCCCGTAGGGTATCTGATTGGCTTAAAAGTACAAGAAAACACTTCAAAAGTGACATTTCTGAAGAATTTTAACAGTTTTCTTGTATCTACGACCGCCAGAATGCATAAAATTGACCTAAACGTCTCCTTTTCCTATTCTGAGTCGATTCTGCATGCTTTAAGTGTGTTTGGTGGCTCAGAACCATCAAAAAACGTTGAAATATAGTTCAAATTCAATAAAAATCGACAAAAATACAGTTTCTAGCTAAAATTTGATGGTTTCGTTGCACTTTCCGAGCCCGTAGGGTATCTGATTGGCTTAAAAGTACAAGAAAACACTTCAAAAGTGACGTTTCTGAAGAATTTTAACAGTTTTCTTGTATCTACGAACGCCAGAATGCATAAAATTGACCTAAACGTCTCCTTTTCCTATTCTGAGTCGATTCTGCATGCTTTAAGTGTGTTTGGTGGCTCAGAACCATCAAAAAACGTTGAAATATAGTTCAAATTCTATAAAAATCGACAAAAATACAGTTTCTAGCTAAAATTTGATGGTTTCGTTGCACTTTCCGAGCCCGTAGGGTATCTGATTGGCTTAAAAGTACAAGAAAACACTTCATAAGTGACGTTTCTGAAGAATTTTAACAGTTTTCTTGTATCTACGAACGCCAGAATGCATAAAATTGACCTAAACGTCTCCTTTTCCTATTCTGAGTCGATTCTGCATGCTTTAAGTGTGTTTGGTGGCTCAGAACCATCAAAAAACGTTGAAATATAGTTCAAATTCAATAAAAATCGACAAAAATACAGTTTCTAGCTAAAATTTGATGGTTTCGTTGCACTTTCCGAGCCCGTAGGGTATCTGATTGGCTTAAAAGTACAAGAAAACACTTCAAAAGTGACGTTTCTGAAGAATTTTAACAGTTTTCTTGTATCTACGAACGCCAGAATGCATAAAATTGACCTAAACGTCTCCTTTTCCTATTCTGAGTCGATTCTGCATGCTTTAAGTGTGTTTGGTGGCTCAGAACCATCAAAAAACGTTGAAATATAGTTCAAATTCAATAAAAATCGACAAAAATACAGTTTCTAGCTAAAATTTGATGGTTTCGTTGCACTTTCCGAGCCCGTAGGGTATCTGATTGGCTTAAAAGTACAAGAAAACACTTCAAAAGTGACGTTTCTGAAGAATTTTAACAGTTTTCTTGTATCTACGAACGCCAGAATGCATAAAATTGACCTAAACATCTCCTTTTCCTATTCTGAGTCGATTCTGCATGCTTTAAGTGTGTTTGGTGGCTCAGAACCATCAAAAAACGTTGAAATATAGTTCAAATTCAATAAAAATCGACAAAAATACAGTTTCTAGCTAAAATTTGATGGTTTCGTTGCACTTTCCGAGCCCGTAGGGTATCTGATTGGCTTAAAAGTACAAGAAAACACTTCAAAAGTGACGTTTCTGAAGAATTTTAACAGTTTTCTTGTATCTACGAACGCCAGAATGCATAAAATTGACCTAAACGTCTCCTTTTCCTATTCTGAGTCGATTCTGCATGCTTTAAGTGTGTTTGGTGGCTCAGAACCATCAAAAAACGTTGAAATATAGTTCAAATTCAATAAAAATCGACAAAAATACAGTTTCTAGCTAAAATTTGATGGTTTCGTTGCACTTTCCGAGCCCGTAGGGTATCTGATCGGCTTAAAAGTACAAGAAAACACTTCAAAAGTGACATTTCTGAAGAATTTTAACAGTTTTCTTGAATCTACGACCGCCAGAATGCATAAAATTGACCTAAACGTCTCCTTTTCCTATTCTGAGTCGATTCTGCATGCTTTAAGTGTGTTTGGTGGCTCAGAACCATCAAAAAACGTTGAAATATAGTTCAAATTCAATAAAAATCGACAAAAATACAGTTTCTAGCTAAAATTTGATGGTTTCGTTGCACTTTCCGAGCCCGTAGGGTATCTGATTGGCTTAAAAGTACAAGAAAACACTTCAAAAGTGACGTTTCTGAAGAATTTTAACAGTTTTCTTGTATCTACGAACGCCAGAATGCATAAAATTGACCTAAACGTCTCCTTTTCCTATTCTGAGTCGATTCTGCATGCTTTAAGTGTGTTTGGTGGCTCAGAACCATCAAAAAACGTTGAAATATAGTTCAAATTCTATAAAAATCGACAAAAATACAGTTTCTAGCTAAAATTTGATGGTTTCGTTGCACTTTCCGAGCCCGTTGGGTATCTGATTGGCTTAAAAGTACAAGAAAACACTTCATAAGTGACGTTTCTGAAGAATTTTAACAATTTTCTTGTATCTACGAACGCCAGAATGCATAAAATTGACCTAAACGTCTCCTTTTCCTATTCTGAGTCGATTCTGCATGCTTTAAGTGTGTTTGGTGGCTCAGAACCATCAAAAAACGTTGAAATATAGTTCAAATTCAATAAAAATCGACAAAAATACAGTTTCTAGCTAAAATTTGATGGTTTCGTTGCACTTTCCGAGCCCGTAGGGTATCTGATTGGCTTAAAAGTACAAGAAAACACTTCAAAAGTGACGTTTCTGAAGAATTTTAACAGTTTTCTTGTATCTACGAACGCCAGAATGCATAAAATTGACCTAAACGTCTCCTTTTCCTATTCTGAGTCGATTCTGCATGCTTTAAGTGTGTTTGGTGGCTCAGAACCATCAAAAAACGTTGAAATATAGTTCAAATTCAATAAAAATCGACAAAAATACAGTTTCTAGCTAAAATTTGATGGTTTCGTTGCACTTTCCGAGCCCGTAGGGTATCTGATTGGCTTAAAAGTACAAGAAAACACTTCAAAAGTGACGTTTCTGAAGAATTTTAACAGTTTTCTTGTATCTACGAACGCCAGAATGCATAAAATTGACCTAAACGTCTCCTTTTCCTATTCTGAGTCGATTCTGCATGCTTCAAGTGTGTTTGGTGGCTCAGAACCATCAAAAAACGTTGAAATATAGTTCAAATTCAATAAAAATCGACAAAAATACAGTTTCTAGCTAAAATTTGATGGTTTCGTTGCACTTTCCGAGCCCGTAGGGTATCTGATTGGCTTAAAAGTACAAGAAAACACTTCAAAAGTGACGTTTCTGAAGAATTTTAACAGTTTTCTTGTATCTACGAACGCCAGAATGCATAAAATTGACCTAAACGTCTCCTTTTCCTATTCTGAGTCGATTCTGCATGCTTTAAGTGTGTTTGGTGGCTCAGAACCATCAAAAAACGTTGAAATATAGTTCAAATTCAATAAAAATCGACAAAAATACAGTTTCTAGCTAAAGTTTGATGGTTTCTTTGCACTTTCCGAGCCCGTTGGGTATCTGATTGGCTTAAAAGTACAAGAAAACACTTCAAAAGTGACGTTTCTGAAGAATTTTAACAGTTTTCTTGTATCTACGAACGCCAGAATGCATAAAATTGACCTAAACGTCTCCTTTTCCTATTCTGAGTCGATTCTGCATGCTTTAAGTGTGTTTGGTGGCTCAGAACCATCAAAAAACGATGAAATATAGTTCAAATTCAATAAAAATCGACAAAAATACAGTTTCTAGCTAAAATTTGATGGTTTCTTTGCACTTTCCGAGCCCGTAGGGTATCTGATTGGCTTAAAAGTACAAGAAAACACTTCAAAAGTGACGTTTCTGAAGAATTTTAACAGTTTTCTTGTATCTACGAACGCCAGAATGCATAAAATTGACCTAAACGTCTCCTTTTCCTATTCTGAGTCGATTCTGCATGCTTTAAGTGTGTTTGGTGGCTCAGAACCATCAAAAAACGTTGAAATATAGTTCAAATTCAATAAAAATCGACAAAAATACAGTTTCTAGCTAAAATTTGATGGTTTCGTTGCACTTTCCGAGCCCGTTGGGTATCTGATTGGCTTAAAAGTACAAGAAAACACTTCAAAAGTGACGTTTCTGAAGAATTTTAACAGTTTTCTTGTATCTACGAACGCCAGAATGCATAAAATTGACCTAAACGTCTCCTTTTCCTATTCTGAGTCGATTCTGCATGCTTTAAGTGTGTTTGGTGGCTCAGAACCATCAAAAAACGTTGAAATATAGTTCAAATTCAATAAAAATCGACAAAAATACAGTTTCTAGCTAAAATTTGATGCTTTCGTTGCACTTTCCGAGCCCGTAGGGCATCTGATTGGCTTAAAAGTACAAGAAAACACTTCAAAAGTGACGTTTCTGAAGAATTTTAACAGTTTTCTTGTATCTACGAACGCCAGAATGCATAAAATTGACCTAAACGTCTCCTTTTCCTATTCTGAGTCGATTCTGCATGCTTTAAGTGTGTTTGGTGGCTCAGAACCATCAAAAAACGTTGAAATATAGTTCAAATTCAATAAAAATCGACAAAAATACAGTTTCTAGCTAAAATTTGATGGTTTCGTTGCACTTTCCGAGCCCGTAGGGTATCTGATTGGCTTAAAAGTACAAGAAAACACTTCAAAAGTGACGTTTCTGAAGAATTTTAACAGTTTTCTTGTATCTACGAACGCCAGAATGCATAAAATTGACCTAAACGTCTCCTTTTCCTATTCTGAGTCGATTCTGCATGCTTCAAGTGTGTTTGGTGGCTCAGAACCATCAAAAAACGTTGAAATATAGTTCAAATTCAATAAAAATCGACAAAAATACAGTTTCTAGCTAAAATTTGATGGTTTCGTTGCACTTTCCGAGCCCGTAGGGTATCTGATTGGCTTAAAAGTACAAGAAAACACTTCAAAAGTGACGTTTCTGAAGAATTTTAACAGTTTTCTTGTATCTACGAACGCCAGAATGCATAAAATTGACCTAAACGTCTCCTTTTCCTATTCTGAGTCGATTCTGCATGCTTTAAGTGTGTTTGGTGGCTCAGAACCATCAAAAAACGTTGAAATATAGTTCAAATTCAATAAAAATCGACAAAAATACAGTTTCTAGCTAAAGTTTGATGGTTTCTTTGCACTTTCCGAGCCCGTTGGGTATCTGATTGGCTTAAAAGTACAAGAAAACACTTCAAAAGTGACGTTTCTGAAGAATTTTAACAGTTTTCTTGTATCTACGAACGCCAGAATGCATAAAATTGACCTAAACGTCTCCTTTTCCTATTCTGAGTCGATTCTGCATGCTTTAAGTGTGTTTGGTGGCTCAGAACCATCAAAAAACGATGAAATATAGTTCAAATTCAATAAAAATCGACAAAAATACAGTTTCTAGCTAAAATTTGATGGTTTCTTTGCACTTTCCGAGCCCGTAGGGTATCTGATTGGCTTAAAAGTACAAGAAAACACTTCAAAAGTGACGTTTCTGAAGAATTTTAACAGTTTTCTTGTATCTACGAACGCCAGAATGCATAAAATTGACCTAAACGTCTCCTTTTCCTATTCTGAGTCGATTCTGCATGCTTTAAGTGTGTTTGGTGGCTCAGAACCATCAAAAAACGTTGAAATATAGTTCAAATTCAATAAAAATCGACAAAAATACAGTTTCTAGCTAAAATTTGATGGTTTCGTTGCACTTTCCGAGCCCGTTGGGTATCTGATTGGCTTAAAAGTACAAGAAAACACTTCAAAAGTGACGTTTCTGAAGAATTTTAACAGTTTTCTTGTATCTACGAACGCCAGAATGCATAAAATTGACCTAAACGTCTCCTTTTCCTATTCTGAGTCGATTCTGCATGCTTTAAGTGTGTTTGGTGGCTCAGAACCATCAAAAAACGTTGAAATATAGTTCAAATTCAATAAAAATCGACAAAAATACAGTTTCTAGCTAAAATTTGATGCTTTCGTTGCACTTTCCGAGCCCGTAGGGCATCTGATTGGCTTAAAAGTACAAGAAAACACTTCAAAAGTGACGTTTCTGAAGAATTTTAACAGTTTTCTTGTATCTACGAACGCCAGAATGCATAAAATTGACCTAAACGTCTCCTTTTCCTATTCTGAGTCGATTCTGCATGCTTTAAGTGTGTTTGGTGGCTCAGAACCATCAAAAAACGTTGAAATATAGTTCAAATTCAATAAAAATCGACAAAAATACAGTTTCTAGCTAAAATTTGATGGTTTCGTTGCACTTTCCGAGCCCGTAGGGTATCTGATTGGCTTAAAAGTACAAGAAAACACTTCAAAAGTGACGTTTCTGAAGAATTTTAACAGTTTTCTTGTATCTACGAACGCCAGAATGCATAAAATTGACCTAAACGTCTCCTTTTCCTATTCTGAGTCGATTCTGCATGCTTTAAGTGTGTTTGGTGGCTCAGAACCATCAAAAAACGTTGAAATATAGTTCAAATTCAATAAAAATCGACAAAAATACAGTTTCTAGCTAAAATTTGATGGTTTCGTTGCACTTTCCGAGCCCGTAGGGTATCTGATTGGCTTAAAAGTACAAGAAAACACTTCAAAAGTGACGTTTCTGAAGAATTTTAACAGTTTTCTTGTATCTACGAACGCCAGAATGCATAAAATTGACCTAAACGTCTCCTTTTCCTATTCTGAGTCGATTCTGCATGCTTTAAGTGTGTTTGGTGGCTCAGAACCATCAAAAAACGTTGAAATATAGTTCAAATTCAATAAAAATCGACAAAAATACAGTTTCTAGCTAAAATTTGATGGTTTCGTTGCACTTTCCGAGCCCGTAGGGTATCTGATTGGCTTAAAAGTACAAGAAAACACTTCAAAAGTGACGTTTCTGAAGAATTTTAACAGTTTTCTTGCATCTACGAACGCCAGAATGCATAAAATTGACCTAAACGTCTCCTTTTCCTATTCTGAGTCGATTCTGCATGCTTTAAGTGTGTTTGGTGGCTCAGAACCATCAAAAAACGTTGAAATATAGTTCAAATTCAATAAAAATCGACAAAAATACAGTTTCTAGCTAAAATTTGATGGTTTCGTTGCACTTTCCGAGCCCGTAGGGTATCTGATTGGCTTTAAAGTACAAGAAAACACTTCAAAAGTGACGTTTCTGAAGAATTTTAACAGTTTTCTTGTATCTACGAACGCCAGAATGCATAAAATTGACCTAAACGTCTCCTTTTCCTATTCTGAGTCGATTCTGCATGCTTTAAGTGTGTTTGGTGGCTCAGAACCATCAAAAAACGTTGAAATATAGTTCAAATTCAATAAAAATCGACAAAAATACAGTTTCTAGCTAAAATTTGATGGTTTCGTTGCACTTTCCGAGCCCGTAGGGTATCTGATTGGCTTAAAAGTACAAGAAAACACTTCAAAAGTGACGTTTCTGAAGAATTTTAACAGTTTTCTTGCATCTACGAACGCCAGAATGCATAAAATTGACCTAAACGTCTCCTTTTCCTATTCTGAGTCGATTCTGCATGCTTTAAGTGTGTTTGGTGGCTCAGAACCATCAAAAAACGTTGAAATATAGTTCAAATTCAATAAAAATCGACAAAAATACAGTTTCTAGCTAAAATTTGATGGTTTCGTTGCACTTTCCGAGCCCGTAGGGTATCTGATTGGCTTTAAAGTACAAGAAAACACTTCAAAAGTGACGTTTCTGAAGAATTTTAACAGTTTTCTTGTATCTACGAACGCCAGAATGCATAAAATTGACCTAAACGTCTCCTTTTCCTATTCTGAGTCGATTCTGCATGCTTTAAGTGTGTTTGGTGGCTCAGAACCATCAAAAAACGTTGAAATATAGTTCAAATTCAATAAAAATCGACAAAAATACAGTTTCTAGCTAAAATTTGATGGTTTCGTTGCACTTTCCGAGCCCGTAGGGTATCTGATTGGCTTAAAAGTACAAGAAAACACTTCAAAAGTGACGTTTCTGAAGAATTTTAACAGTTTTCTTGTATCTACGAACGCCAGAATGCATAAAATTGACCTAAACGTCTCCTTTTCCTATTCTGAGTCGATTCTGCATGCTTTAAGTGTGTTTGGTGGCTCAGAACCATCAAAAAACGTTGAAATATAGTTCAAATTCAATAAAAATCGACAAAAATACAGTTTCTAGCTAAAGTTTGATGGTTTCTTTGCACTTTCCGAGCCCGTTGGGTATCTGATTGGCTTAAAAGTACAAGAAAACACTTCAAAAGTGACGTTTCTGAAGAATTTTAACAGTTTTCTTGTATCTACGAACGCCAGAATGCATAAAATTGACCTAAACGTCTCCTTTTCCTATTCTGAGTCGATTCTGCATGCTTTAAGTGTGTTTGGTGGCTCAGAACCATCAAAAAACGATGAAATATAGTTCAAATTCAATAAAAATCGACAAAAATACAGTTTCTAGCTAAAATTTGATGGTTTCTTTGCACTTTCCGAGCCCGTAGGGTATCTGATTGGCTTAAAAGTACAAGAAAACACTTCAAAAGTGACGTTTCTGAAGAATTTTAACAGTTTTCTTGTATCTACGAACGCCAGAATGCATAAAATTGACCTAAACGTCTCCTTTTCCTATTCTGAGTCGATTCTGCATGCTTTAAGTGTGTTTGGTGGCTCAGAACCATCAAAAAACGTTGAAATATAGTTCAAATTCAATAAAAATCGACAAAAATACAGTTTCTAGCTAAAATTTGATGGTTTCGTTGCACTTTCCGAGCCCGTTGGGTATCTGATTGGCTTAAAAGTACAAGAAAACACTTCAAAAGTGACGTTTCTGAAGAATTTTAACAGTTTTCTTGTATCTACGAACGCCAGAATGCATAAAATTGACCTAAACGTCTCCTTTTCCTATTCTGAGTCGATTCTGCATGCTTTAAGTGTGTTTGGTGGCTCAGAACCATCAAAAAACGTTGAAATATAGTTCAAATTCAATAAAAATCGACAAAAATACAGTTTCTAGCTAAAATTTGATGCTTTCGTTGCACTTTCCGAGCCCGTAGGGTATCTGATTGGCTTAAAAGTACAAGAAAACACTTCAAAAGTGACGTTTCTGAAGAATTTTAACAGTTTTCTTGTATCTACGAACGCCAGAATGCATAAAATTGACCTAAACGTCTCCTTTTCCTATTCTGAGTCGATTCTGCATGCTTTAAGTGTGTTTGGTGGCTCAGAACCATCAAAAAACGTTGAAATATAGTTCAAATTCAATAAAAATCGACAAAAATACAGTTTCTAGCTAAAATTTGATGGTTTCGTTGCACTTTCCGAGCCCGTAGGGTATCTGATTGGCTTAAAAGTACAAGAAAACACTTCAAAAGTGACGTTTCTGAAGAATTTTAACAGTTTTCTTGTATCTACGAACGCCAGAATGCATAAAATTGACCTAAACGTCTCCTTTTCCTATTCTGAGTCGATTCTGCATGCTTTAAGTGTGTTTGGTGGCTCAGAACCATCAAAAAACGTTGAAATATAGTTCAAATTCAATAAAAATCGACAAAAATACAGTTTCTAGCTAAAATTTGATGGTTTCGTTGCACTTTCCGAGCCCGTAGGGTATCTGATTGGCTTAAAAGTACAAGAAAACACTTCAAAAGTGACGTTTCTGAAGAATTTTAACAGTTTTCTTGTATCTACGAACGCCAGAATGCATAAAATTGACCTAAACGTCTCCTTTTCCTATTCTGAGTCGATTCTGCATGCTTTAAGTGTGTTTGGTGGCTCAGAACCATCAAAAAACGTTGAAATATAGTTCAAATTCAATAAAAATCGACAAAAATACAGTTTCTAGCTAAAATTTGATGGTTTCGTTGCACTTTCCGAGCCCGTAGGGTATCTGATTGGCTTAAAAGTACAAGAAAACACTTCAAAAGTGACGTTTCTGAAGAATTTTAACAGTTTTCTTGTATCTACGAACGCCAGAATGCATAAAATTGACCTAAACGTCTCCTTTTCCTATTCTGAGTCGATTCTGCATGCTTTAAGTGTGTTTGGTGGCTCAGAACCATCAAAAAACGTTGAAATATAGTTCAAATTCAATAAAAATCGACAAAAATACAGTTTCTAGCTAAAATTTGATGGTTTCGTTGCACTTTCCGAGCCCGTAGGGTATCTGATTGGCTTAAAAGTACAAGAAAACACTTCAAAAGTGACGTTTCTGAAGAATTTTAACAGTTTTCTTGCATCTACGAACGCCAGAATGCATAAAATTGACCTAAACGTCTCCTTTTCCTATTCTGAGTCGATTCTGCATGCTTTAAGTGTGTTTGGTGGCTCAGAACCATCAAAAAACGTTGAAATATAGTTCAAATTCAATAAAAATCGACAAAAATACAGTTTCTAGCTAAAATTTGATGGTTTCGTTGCACTTTCCGAGCCCGTAGGGTATCTGATTGGCTTTAAAGTACAAGAAAACACTTCAAAAGTGACGTTTCTGAAGAATTTTAACAGTTTTCTTGTATCTACGAACGCCAGAATGCATAAAATTGACCTAAACGTCTCCTTTTCCTATTCTGAGTCGATTCTGCATGCTTTAAGTGTGTTTGGTGGCTCAGAACCATCAAAAAACGTTGAAATATAGTTCAAATTCAATAAAAATCGACAAAAATACAGTTTCTAGCTAAAATTTGATAGTTTCGTTGCACTTTCCGAGCCCGTTGGGTATCTGATTGGCCTAAAAGTACAAGAAAACACTTCAAAAGTGACGTTTCTGAAGAATTTTAACAGTTTTCTTGTATCTACGAACCCCAGAATGCATAAAATTGACCTAAACGTCTCCTTTTCCTATTCTGAGTCGATTCTGCATGCTTTAAGTGTGTTTGGTGGCTCAGAACCATCAAAAAACGTTGAAATATAGTTCAAATTCAATAAAAATCGACAAAAATACAGTTTCTAGCTAAAATTTGATGGTTTCGTTGCACTTTCCGAGCCCGTAGGGTATCTGATTGGCTTAAAAGTACAAGAAAACACTTCAAAAGAGACGTTTCTGAAGAATTTTAACAGTTTTCTTGTATCTACGAACGCCAGAATGCATAAAATTGACCTAAACGTCTCCTTTTCCTATTCTGAGTCGATTCTGCATGCTTTAAGTGTGTTTGGTGGCTCAGAACCATCAAAAAACGTTGAAATATAGTTCAAATTCAATAAAAATCGACAAAAATACAGTTTCTAGCTAAAATTTGATGGTTTCGTTGCACTTTCCGAGCCCGTAGGGTATCTGATTGGCTTAAAAGTACAAGAAGACACTTCAAAAGTGACGTTTCTGAAGAATTTTAACAGTTTTCTTGTATCTACGAACGCCAGAATGCATAAAATTGACCTAAACGTCTCCTTTTCCTATTCTGAGTCGATTCTGCATGCTTTAAGTGTGTTTGGTGGCTCAGAACCATCAAAAAACGTTGAAATATAGTTCAAATTCAATAAAAATCGACAAAAATACAGTTTCTAGCTAAAATTTGATGGTTTCGTTGCACTTTCCGAGCCCGTAGGGTATCTGATTGGCTTAAAAGTACAAGAAAACACTTCAAAAGTGACGTTTCTGAAGAATTTTAACAGTTTTCTTGTATCTACGAACGCCAGAATGCATAAAATTGACCTAAACGTCTCCTTTTCCTATTCTGAGCCGATTCTGCATGCTTTAAGTGTGTTTGGTGGCTCAGAACCATCAAAAAACGTTGAAATATAGTTCAAATTCAATAAAAATCGACAAAAATACAGTTTCTAGCTAAAATTTGATGGTTTCGTTGCAATTTCCGAGCCCGTAGGGTATCTGATTGGCTTAAAAGTACAAGAAAACACTTCAAAAGTGACGTTTCTGAAGAATTTTAACAGTTTTCTTGTATCTACGAACGCCAGAATGCATAAAATTGACCTAAACGTCTCCTTTTCCTATTCTGAGTCGATTCTGCATGCTTTAAGTGTGTTTGGTGGCTCAGAACCATCAAAAAACTTTGAAATATAGTTCAAATTCAATAAAAATCGACAAAAATACAGTTTCTAGCTAAAATTTGATGGTTTCGTTGCACTTTCCGAGCCCGTAGGGTATCTGATTGGCTTAAAAGTACAAGAAAACACTTCAAAAGTGACGTTTCTGAAGAATTTTAACAGTTTTCTTGTATCTACGAACGCCAGAATGCATAAAATTGACCTAAACGTCTCCTTTTCCTATTCTGAGTCGATTCTGCATGCTTTAAGTGTGTTTGGTGGCTCAGAACCATCAAAAAACTTTGAAATATAGTTCAAATTCAATAAAAATCGACAAAAATACAGTTTCTAGCTAAAATTTGATGGTTTCGTTGCACTTTCCGAGCCCGTAGGGTATCTGATTGGCTTAAAAGTACAAGAAAACACTTCAAAAGTGACGTTTCTGAAGAATTTTAACAGTTTTCTTGTATCTACGAACGCCAGAATGCATAAAATTGACCTAAACGTCTCCTTTTCCTATTCTGAGTCGATTCTGCATGCTTTAAGTGTGTTTGGTGGCTCAGAACCATCAAAAAACGTTGAAATATAGTTCAAATTCAATAAAAATCGACAAAAATACAGTTTCTAGCTAAAATTTGATGGTTTCGTTGCACTTTCCGAGCCCGTAGGGTATCTGATTGGCTTAAAAGTACAAGAAAACACTTCAAAAGTGACGTTTCTGAAGAATTTTAACAGTTTTCTTGTATCTACGAACGCCAGAATGCATAAAATTGACCTAAACGTCTCCTTTTCCTATTCTGAGTCGATTCTGCATGCTTTAAGTGTGTTTGGTGGCTCAGAACCATCAAAAAACGTTGAAATATAGTTCAAATTCAATAAAAATCGACAAAAATACAGTTTCTAGCTAAAATTTGATGGTTTCGTTGCACTTTCCGAGCCCGTAGGGTATCTGATTGGCTTAAAAGTACAAGAAAACACTTCAAAAGTGACGTTTCTGAAGAATTTTAACAGTTTTCTTGTATCTACGAACGCCAGAATGCATAAAATTGACCTAAACGTCTCCTTTTCCTATTCTGAGTCGATTCTGCATGCTTTAAGTGTGTTTGGTGGCTCAGAACCATCAAAAAACGTTGAAATATAGTTCAAATTCAATAAAAATCGACAAAAATACAGTTTCTAGCTAAAATTTGATGG
>NW_026973275.1:0-32835 GCF_036711695.1 Zophobas morio | reverse complement strand
AAAATACAGTTTCTAGCTAAAATTTGATGGTTTCGTTGCACTTTCCGGGCCCGTAGGGTATCTGATTGGCTTAAAAGTACAAGAAAACACTTCAAAAGTGACGTTTCTGAAGAATTTTAACAGTTTTCTTGTATCTACGAACGCCAGAATGCATAAAATTGACCTAAACGTCTCCTTTTCCTATTCTGAGTCGATTCTGCATGCTTTAAGTGTGTTTGGTGGCTCAGAACCATCAAAAAACGTTGAAATATAGTTCAAATTCAATAAAAATCGACAAAAATACAGTTTCTAGCTAAAATTTGATGGTTTCATTGCACTTTCCGAGCCCGTAGGTTATCTGATTGGCTTAAAAGTACAAGAAAACACTTCAAAAGTGACGTTTCTGAAGAATTTTAACAGTTTTCTTGTATCTACGAACGCCAGAATGCATAAAATTGACCTAAACGTCTCCTTTTCCTATTCTGAGTCGATTCTGCATGCTTTAAGTGTGTTTGGTGGCTCAGAACCATCAAAAAACGTTGAAATATAGTTCAAATTCAATAAAAATCGACAAAAATACAGTTTCTAGCTAAAATTTGATGGTTTCGTTGCACTTTCCGAGCCCGTAGGGTATCTGATTGGCTTAAAAGTACAAGAAAACACTTCAAAAGTGACGTTTCTGAAGAATTTTAACAGTTTTCTTGTATCTACGAACGCCAGAATGCATAAAATTGACCTAAACGTCTCCTTTTCCTATTCTGAGTCGATTCTGCATGCTTTAAGTGTGTTTGGTGGCTCAGAACCATCAAAAAACGTTGAAATATAGTTCAAATTCAATAAAAATCGACAAAAATACAGTTTCTAGCTAAAATTTGATGGTTTCGTTGCACTTTCCGAGCCCGTAGGGTATCTGATTGGCTTAAAAGTACAAGAAAACACTTCAAAAGTGACGTTTCTGAAGAATTTTAACAGTTTTCTTGTATCTACGAACGCCAGAATGCATAAAATTGACCTAAACGTCTCCTTTTCCTATTCTGAGTCGATTCTGCATGCTTTAAGTGTGTTTGGTGGCCCAGAACCATCAAAAAACGTTGAAATATAGTTCAAATTCAATAAAAATCGACAAAAATACAGTTTCTAGCTAAAATTTGATGGTTTCGTTGCACTTTCCGAGCCCGTAGGGTATCTGATTGGCTTAAAAGTACAAGAAAACACTTCAAAAGTGACGTTTCTGAAGAATTTTAACAGTTTTCTTGTATCTACGAACGCCAGAATGCATAAAATTGACCTAAACGTCTCCTTTTCCTATTCTGAGTCGATTCTGCATGCTTTAAGTGTGTTTGGTGGCTCAGAACCATCAAAAAACGTTGAAATATAGTTCAAATTCAATAAAAATCGACAAAAATACAGTTTCTAGCTAAAATTTGATGGTTTCGTTGCACTTTCCGAGCCCGTAGGGTATCTGATTGGCTTAAAAGTACAAGAAAACACTTCAAAAGTGACGTTTCTGAAGAATTTTAACAGTTTTCTTGTATCTACGAACGCCAGAATGCATAAAATTGACCTAAACGTCTCCTTTTCCTATTCTGAGTCGATTCTGCATGCTTTAAGTGTGTTTGGTGGCTCAGAACCATCAAAAAACGTTGAAATATAGTTCAAATTCAATAAAAATCGACAAAAATACAGTTTCTAGCTAAAATTTGATGGTTTCGTTGCACTTTCCAAGCCCGTAGGGTATCTGATTGGCTTAAAAGTACAAGAAAACACTTCAAAAGTGACGTTTCTGAAGAATTTTAACAGTTTTCTTGTATCTACGAACGCCAGAATGCATAAAATTGACCTAAACGTCTCCTTTTCCTATTCTGAGTCGATTCTGCATGCTTTAAGTGTGTTTGGTGGCTCAGAACCATCAAAAAACGTTGAAATATGGTTCAAATTCAATAAAAATCGACAAAAATACAGTTTCTAGCTAAAATTTGATGGTTTCGTTGCACTTTCCGAGCCCGTAGGGTATCTGATTGGCTTAAAAGTACAAGAAAACACTTCAAAAGTGACGTTTCTGAAGAATTTTAACAGTTTTCTTGTATCTACGAACGCCAGAATGCATAAAATTGACCTAAACGTCTCCTTTTCCTATTCTGAGTCGATTCTGCATGCTTTAAGTGTGTTTGGTGGCTCAGAATCATCAAAAAACTTTGAAATATAGTTCAAATTCAATAAAAATCGACAAAAATACAGTTTCTAGCTAAAATTTGATGGTTTCGTTGCACTTTCCGAGCCCGTTGGGTATCTGATTGGCTTAAAAGTACAAGAAAACACTTCAAAAGTGACGTTTCTGAAGAATCTTAACAGTTTTCTTGTATCTACGAACGCCAGAATGCATAAAATTGACCTAAACGTCTCCTTTTCCTATTCTGAGTCGATTCTGCATGCTTTGAGTGTGTTTGGTGGCTCAGAACCATCAAAAAACGTTGAAATATAGTTCAAATTCAATAAAAATCGACAAAAATACAGTTTCTAGCTAAAATTTGATGCTTTCGTTGCACTTTCCGAGCCCGTAGGGTATCTGATTGGCTTAAAAGTACAAGAAAACACTTCAAAAGTGACGTTTCTGAAGAATTTTAACAGTTTTCTTGTATCTACGAACGCCAGAATGCATAAAATTGACCTAAACGTCTCCTTTTCCTATTCTGAGTCGATCCTGCATGCTTTAAGTGTGTTTGGTGGCTCAGAACCATCAAAAAACGTTGAAATATAGTTCAAATTCAATAAAAATCGACAAAAATACAGTTTCTAGCTAAAATTTGATGGTTTCGTTGCACTTTCCGAGCCCGTAGGGTATCTGATTGGCTTAAAAGTACAAGAAAACACTTCAAAAGTGACGTTTCTGAAGAATTTTAACAGTTTTCTTGTATCTACGAACGCCAGACTGCATAAAATTGACCTAAACGTCTCCTTTTCCTATTCTGAGTCGATTCTGCATGCTTTAAGTGTGTTTGGTGGCTCAGAACCATCAAAAAACGTTGAAATATAGTTCAAATTCAATAAAAATCGACAAAAATACAGTTTCTAGCTAAAATTTGATGGTTTCGTTGCACTTTCCGGGCCCGTAGGGTATCTGATTGGCTTAAAAGTACAAGAAAACACTTCAAAAGTGACGTTTCTGAAGAATTTTAACAGTTTTCTTGTATCTACGAACGCCAGAATGCATAAAATTGACCTAAACGTCTCCTTTTCCTATTCTGAGTCGATTCTGCATGCTTTAAGTGTGTTTGGTGGCTCAGAACCATCAAAAAACGTTGAAATATAGTTCAAATTCAATAAAAATCGACAAAAATACAGTTTCTAGCTAAAATTTGATGGTTTCATTGCACTTTCCGAGCCCGTAGGTTATCTGATTGGCTTAAAAGTACAAGAAAACACTTCAAAAGTGACGTTTCTGAAGAATTTTAACAGTTTTCTTGTATCTACGAACGCCAGAATGCATAAAATTGACCTAAACGTCTCCTTTTCCTATTCTGAGTCGATTCTGCATGCTTTAAGTGTGTTTGGTGGCTCAGAACCATCAAAAAACGTTGAAATATAGTTCAAATTCAATAAAAATCGACAAAAATACAGTTTCTAGCTAAAATTTGATGGTTTCGTTGCACTTTCCGAGCCCGTAGGGTATCTGATTGGCTTAAAAGTACAAGAAAACACTTCAAAAGTGACGTTTCTGAAGAATTTTAACAGTTTTCTTGTATCTACGAACGCCAGAATGCATAAAATTGACCTAAACGTCTCCTTTTCCTATTCTGAGTCGATTCTGCATGCTTTAAGTGTGTTTGGTGGCTCAGAACCATCAAAAAACGTTGAAATATAGTTCAAATTCAATAAAAATCGACAAAAATACAGTTTCTAGCTAAAATTTGATGGTTTCGTTGCACTTTCCGAGCCCGTTGGGTATCTGATTGGCTTAAAAGTACAAGAAAACACTTCAAAAGTGACGTTTCTGAAGAATTTTAACAGTTTTCTTGTATCTACGAACGCCAGAATGCATCAAATTGACCTAAACGTCTCCTTTTCCTATTCTGAGTCGATTCTGCATGCTTTAAGTGTGTTTGGTGGCTCAGAACCATCAAAAAACGTTGAAATATAGTTCAAATTCAATAAAAATCGACAAAAATACAGTTTCTAGCTAAAATTTGATGGTTTCGTTGCACTTTCCGAGCCCGTAGGGTATCTGATTGGCTTAAAAGTACAAGAAAACACTTCAAAAGTGACGTTTCTGAAGAATTTTAACAGTTTTCTTGTATCTACGAACGCCAGAATGCATAAAATTGACCTAAACGTCTCCTTTTCCTATTCTGAGTCGATTCTGCATGCTTTAAGTGTGTTTGGTGGCTCAGAACCATCAAAAAACGTTGAAATATAGTTCAAATTCAATAAAAATCGACAAAAATACAGTTTCTAGCTAAAATTTGATGGTTTCGTTGCACTTTCCGAGCCCGTAGGGTATCTGATTGGCTTAAAAGTACAAGAAAACATTTCAAAAGTGACGTTTCTGAAGAATTTTAACAGTTTTCTTGTATCTACGAACGCCAGAATGCATAAAATTGACCTAAACGTCTCCTTTTCCTATTCTGAGTCGATTCTGCATGCTTTAAGTGTGTTTGGTGGCTCAGAACCATTAAAAAACGTTGAAATATAGTTCAAATTCAATAAAAATCGACAAAAATACAGTTTCTAGCTAAAATTTGATGGTTTCGTTGCACTTTCCGAGCCCGTAGGGTATCTGATTGGCTTAAAAGTACAAGAAAACACTTCAAAAGTGACGTTTCTGAAGAATTTTAACAGTTTTCTTGTATCTACGAACGCCAGAATGCATAAAATTGACCTAAACGTCTCCTTTTCCTATTCTGAGTCGATTCTGCATGCTTTAAGTGTGTTTGGTGGCTCAGAACCATCAAAAAACGTTGAAATATAGTTCAAATTCAATAAAAATCGACAAAAATACAGTTTCTAGCTAAAATTTGATGGTTTCGTTGCACTTTCCGAGCCCGTAGGATATCTGATTGGCTTAAAAGTACAAGAAAACACTTCAAAAGTGACGTTTCTGAAGAATTTTAACAGTTTTCTTGTATCTACGAACGCCAGAATGCATAAATTTGACCTAAACGTCTCCTTTTCCTATTCTGAGTCGATTCTGCATGCTTTAAGTGTGTTAGGTGGCTCAGAACCATCAAAAAACGTTGAAATATAGTTCAAATTCAATAAAAATCGACAAAAATACAGTTTCTAGCTAAAATTTTATGGTTTCGTTGCACTTTCCGAGCCCGTAGGGTATCTGATTGGCTTAAAAGTACAAGAAAACACTTCAAAAGTGACGTTTCTGAAGAATTTTAACAGTTTTCTTGTATCTACGAACGCCAGAATGCATAAAATTGACCTAAACGTCTCCTTTTCCTATTCTGAGTCGATTCTGCATGCTTTAAGTGTGTTTGGTGGCTCAGAACCATCAAAAAACGTTGAAATATAGTTCAAATTCAATAAAAATCGACAAAAATACAGTTTCTAGCTAAAATTTGATGGTTTCGTTGCACTTTCCGAGCCCGTAGGGTATCTGATTGGCTTAAAAGTACAAGAAAACACTTCAAAAGTGACGTTTCTGAAGAATTTTAACAGTTTTCTTGTATCTACGAACGCCAGAATGCATAAAATTGACCTAAACGTCTCCTTTTCCTATTCTGAGTCGATTCTGCATGCTTTAAGTGTGTTTGGTGGCTCAGAACCATCAAAAAACGTTGAAATATAGTTCAAATTCAATAAAAATCGACAAAAATACAGTTTCTAGCTAAAATTTGATGGTTTCGTTGCACTTTCCGAGCCCGTAGGGTATCTGATTGGCTTAAAAGTACAAGAAAACACTTCAAAAGTGACGTTTCTAAAGAATTTTAACAGTTTTCTTGTATCTACGAACGCCAGAATGCATAAAATTGACCTAAACGTCTCCTTTTCCTATTCTGAGTCGATTCTGCATGCTTTAAGTGTGTTTGGTGGCTCAGAACCATCAAAAAACGTTGAAATATAGTTCAAATTCAATAAAAATCGACAAAAATACAGTTTCTATCTAAAATTTGATGGTTTCGTTGCACTTTCCGAGCCCGTAGGGTATCTGATTGGCTTAAAAGTACAAGAAAACACTTCAAAAGTGACGTTTCTGAAGAATTTTAACAGTTTTCTTGTATCTACGAACGCCAGAATGCATAAAATTGACCTAAACGTCTCCTTTTCCTATTCTGAGTCGATTCTGCATGCTTTAAGTGTGTTTGGTGGCTCAAAACCATCAAAAAACGTTGAAATATAGTTCAAATTCAATAAAAATCGACAAAAATACAGTTTCTAGCTAAAATTTGATGGTTTCGTTGCACTTTCCGAGCCCGTAGGGTATCTGATTGGCTTAAAAGTACAAGAAAACACTTCAAAAGTGACGTTTCTGAAGAATTTTAACAGTTTTCTTGTATCTACGAACGCCAGAATGCATAAAATTGACCTAAACGTCTCCTTTTCCTATTCTGAGTCGATTCTGCATGCTTTAAGTGTGTTTGGTGGCTCAGAACCATCAAAAAACGTTGAAATATAGTTCAAATTCAATAAAAATCGACAAAAATACAGTTTCTAGCTAAAATTTGATGGTTTCGTTGCACTTTCCGAGCCCGTCGGGTATCTGATTGGCTTAAAAGTACAAGAAAACACTTCAAAAGTGACGTTTCTGAAGAATTTTAACAGTTTTCTTGTATCTACGAACGCCAGAATGCATAAAATTGACCTAAACGTCTCCTTTTCCTATTCTGAGTCGATTCTGCATGCTTTAAGTGTGTTTGGTGGCTCAGAACCATCAAAAAACGTTGAAATATAGTTCAAATTCAATAAAAATCGACAAAAATACAGTTTCTAGCTAAAATTTGATGGTTTCGTTGCACTTTCCGAGCCCGTAGGGTATCTGATTGGCTTAAAAGTACAAGAAAACATTTCAAAAGTGACGTTTCTGAAGAATTTTAACAGTTTTCTTGTATCTACGAACGCCAGAATGCATAAAATTGACCTAAACGTCTCCTTTTCCTATTCTGAGTCGATTCTGCATGCTTTAAGTGTGTTTGGTAGCTCAGAACCATCAAAAAACGTTGAAATATACTTCAAATTCAATAAAAATCGACAAAAATACAGTTTCTAGCTAAAATTTGATGGTTTCGTTGCACTTTCCGAGCCCGTATTGTATCTGATTGGCTTAAAAGTACAAGAAAACACTTCAAAAGTGACGTTTCTGAAGAATTTTAACAGTTTTCTTGTATCTACGAACGCCAGAATGCATAAAATTGACCTAAACGTCTCCTTTTCCTATTCTGAGTCGATTCTGCATGCTTTAAGTGTGTTTGGTAGCTCAGAACCATCAAAAAACGTTGAAATATACTTCAAATTCAATAAAAATCGACAAAAATACAGTTTCTAGCTAAAATTTGATGGTTTCGTTGCACTTTCCGAGCCCGTATTGTATCTGATTGGCTTAAAAGTACAAGAAAACACTTCAAAAGTGACGTTTCTGAAGAATTTTAACAGTTTTCTTGTATCTAGGAACGCCAGAATGCATAAAATTGACCTAAACGTCTCCTTTTCCTATTCTGAGTCGATTCTGCATGCTTTAAGTGTGTTTGGTGGCTCAGAACCATCAAAAAACGTTGAAATATAGTTCAAATTCAATAAAAATCGACAAAAATACAGTTTCTAGCTAAAATTTGATGGTTTCGTTGCACTTTCCGAGCCCGTAGGGTATCTGATTGGCTTAAAAGTACAAGAAAACACTTCAAAAGTGACGTTTCTGAAGAATTTTAACAGTTTTCTTGTATTTACGAACGCCAGAATGCATAAAATTGACCTAAACGTCTCCTTTTCCTATTCTGAGTCGATTCTGCATGCTTTAAGTGTGTTTGGTGGCTCAGAACCATCAAAAAACGTTGAAATATAGTTCAAATTCAATAAAAATCGACAAAAATACAGTTTCTAGCTAAAATTTGATGGTTTCGTTGCACTTTCCGAGCCCGTAGGGTATCTGATTGGCTTAAAAGTACAAGAAAACACTTCAAAAGTGACGTTTCTGAAGAATTTTAACAGTTTTCTTGTATCTACGAACGCCAGAATGCATAAAATTGACCTAAACGTCTCCTTTTCCTATTCTGAGTCGATTCTGCATGCTTTAAGTGTGTTTGGTGGCTCAGAACCATCAAAAAACGTTGAAATATAGTTCAAATTCAATAAAAATCGACAAAAATACAGTTTCTAGCTAAAATTTGATGGTTTCGTTGCACTTTCCGAGCCCGTAGGGTATCTGATTGGCTTAAAAGTACAAGAAAACACTTCAAAAGTGACGTTTCTGAAGAATTTTAACAGTTTTCTTGTATCTACGAACGCCAGAATGCATAAAATTGACCTAAACGTCTCCTTTTCCTATTCTGAGTCGATTCTGCATGCTTTAAGTGTGTTTGGTGGCTCAGAACCATCAAAAAACGTTGAAATATAGTTCAAATTCAATAAAAATCGACAAAAATACAGTTTCTAGCTAAAATTTGATGGTTTCGTTGCACTTTCCGAGCCCGTAGGGTATCTGATTGGCTTAAAAGTACAAGAAAACACTTCAAAAGTGACGTTTCTGAAGAATTTTAACAGTTTTCTTGTATCTACGAACGCCAGAATGCATAAAATTGACCTAAACGTCTCCTTTTCCTATTCTGAGTCGATTCTGCATGCTTTAAGTGTGTTTGGTGGCTCAGAACCATCAAAAAACGTTGAAATATAGTTCAAATTCAATAAAAATCGACAAAAATACAGTTTCTAGCTAAAATTTGATGGTTTCGTTGCACTTTCCGAGCCCGTAGGGTATCTGATTGGCTTAAAAGTACAAGAAAACACTTCAAAAGTGACGTTTCTGAAGAATTTTAACAGTTTTCTTGTATCTACGAACGCCAGAATGCATAAAATTGACCTAAACGTCTCCTTTTCCTATTCTGAGTCGATTCTGCATGCTTTAAGTGTGTTTGGTGGCTCAGAACCATCAAAAAACGTTGAAATATAGTTCAAATTCAATAAAAATCGACAAAAATACAGTTTCTAGCTAAAATTTGATGGTTTCGTTGCACTTTCCGAGCCCGTAGGGTATCTGATTGGCTTAAAAGTACAAGAAAACACTTCAAAAGTGACGTTTCTGAAGAATTTTAACAGTTTTCTTGTATCTACGAACGCCAGAATGCATAAAATTGACCTAAACGTCTCCTTTTCCTATTCTGAGTCGATTCTGCATGCTTTAAGTGTGTTTGGTGGCTCAGAACCATCAAAAAACGTTGAAATATAGTTCAAATTCAATAAAAATCGACAAAAATACAGTTTCTAGCTAAAATTTGATGGTTTCGTTGCACTTTCCGAGCCCGTAGGGTATCTGATTGGCTTAAAAGTACAAGAAAACACTTCAAAATTGACGTTTCTGAAGAATTTTAACAGTTTTCTTGTATCTACGAACGCCAGAATGCATAAAATTGACCTAAACGTCTCCTTTTCCTATTCTGAGTCGATTCTGCATGCTTTAAGTGTGTTTGGTGGCTCAGAACCATCAAAAAACGTTGAAATATAGTTCAAATTCAATAAAAATCGACAAAAATACAGTTTCTAGCTAAAATTTGATGGTTTCGTTGCACTTTCCGAGCCCGTAGGGTATCTGATTGGCTTAAAAGTACAAGAAAACACTTCAAAAGTGACGTTTCTGAAGAATTTTAACAGTTTTCTTGTATCTACGAACGCCAGAATGCATAAAATTGACCTAAACGTCTCCTTTTCCTATTCTGAGTCGATTCTGCAAGCTTTAAGTGTGTTTGGTGGCTCAGAACCATCAAAAAACGTTGAAATATAGTTCAAATTCAATAAAAATCGACAAAAATACAGTTTCTAGCTAAAATTTGATGGTTTCGTTGCACTTTCCGAGCCCGTAGGGTATCTGATTGGCTTAAAAGTACAAGAAAACACTTCAAAAGTGACGTTTCTGAAGAATTTTAACAGTTTTCTTGTATCTACGAACGCCAGAATGCATAAAATTGACCTAAACGTCTCCTTTTCCTATTCTGAGTCGATTCTGCATGCTTTAAGTGTGTTTGGTGGCTCAGAACCATCAAAAAACGTTGAAATATAGTTCAAATTCAATAAAAATCGACAAAAATACAGTTTCTAGCTAAAATTTGATGGTTTCGTTGCACTTTCCGAGCCCGTAGGGTATCTGATTGGCTTAAAAGTAAAAGAAAACACTTCAAAAGTGACGTTTCTGAAGAATTTTAACAGTTTTCTTGTATCTACGAACGCCAGAATGCATAAAATTGACCTAAACGTCTCCTTTTCCTATTCTGAGTCGATTCTGCATGCTTTAAGTGTGTTTGGTGGCTCAGAACCATCAAAAAACGTTGAAATATAGTTCAAATTCAATAAAAATCGACAAAAATACAGTTTCTAGCTAAAATTTGATGGTTTCGTTGCACTTTCCGAGCGCGTAGGGTATCTGATTGGCTTAAAAGTACAAGAAAACACTTTAAAAGTGACGTTTCTGAAGAATTTTAACAGTTTTCTTGTATCTACGAACGCCAGAATGCATAAAATTGACCTAAACGTCTCCTTTTCCTATTCCGAGTCGATTCTGCATGCTTTAAGTGTGTTTGGTGGCTCAGAACCATCAAAAAACGTTGAAATATAGTTCAAATTCAATAAAAATCGACAAAAATACAGTTTCTAGCTAAAATTTGATGGTTTCGTTGCACTTTCCGAGCCCGTAGGGTATCTGATTGGCTTAAAAGTACAAGAAAACACTTCAAAAGTGACGTTTCTGAAGAATTTTAACAGTTTTCTTGTATCTACGAACGCCAGAATGCATAAAATTGACCTAAACGTCTCCTTTTCCTATTCTGAGTCGATTCTGCATGCTTTAAGTGTGTTTGGTGGCTCAGAACCATCAAAAAACGTTGAAATATAGTTCAAATTCAATAAAAATCGACAAAAATACAGTTTCTAGCTAAAATTTGATGGTTTCGTTGCACTTTCCGAGCCCGTAGGGTATCTGATTGGCTTAAAAGTACAAGAAAACACTTCAAAAGTGACGTTTCTGAAGAATTTCAACAGTTTTCTTGTATCTACGAACGCCAGAATGCATAAAATTGACCTAAACGTCTCCTTTTCCTATTCTGAGTCGATTCTGCATGCTTTAAGTGAGTTTGGTGGCTCAGAACCATCAAAAAACGTTGAAATATAGTTCAAATTCAAAAAAAATCGACAAAAATACAGTTTCTAGCTAAAATTTGATGGTTTCGTTGCACTTTCCGAGCCCGTAGGGTATCTGATTGGCTTAAAAGTACAAGAAAACACTTCAAAAGTGACGTTTCTGAAGAATTTTAACAGTTTTCTTGTATCTACGAACGCCAGAATGCATAAAATTGACCTAAACGTCTCCTTTTCCTATTCTGAGTCGATTCTGCATGCTTTAAGTGTGTTTGGTGGCTCAGAACCATCAAAAAACGTTGAAATATAGTTCAAATTCAATAAAAATCGACAAAAATACAGTTTCTAGCTAAAATTTTATGGTTTCGTTGCACTTTCCGAGCCCGTAGGGTATCTGATTGGCTTAAAAGTACAAGAAAACACTTCAAAAGTGACGTTTCTGAAGAATTTTAACAGTTTTCTTGTATCTACGAACGCCAGAATGCATAAAATTAACCTAAACGTCTCCTTTTCCTATTCTGAGTCGATTCTGCATGCTTTAATTGTGTTTGGTGGCTCAGAACCATCAAAGAACGTTGAAATATAGTTCAAATTCAATAAAAATCGACAAAAATACAGTTTCTAGCTAAAATTTGATGGTTTCGTTGCACTTTCCGAGCCCGTAGGGTATCTGATTGGCTTAAAAGTACAAGAAAACACTTCAAAAGTGACGTTTCTGAAGAATTTTAACAGTTTTCTTGTATCTACGAACGCCAGAATGCATAAAATTGACCTAAACGTCTCCTTTTCCTATTCTGAGTCGATTCTGCATGCTTTAAGTGTGTTTGGTGTCTCAGAACCATCAAAAAACGTTGAAATATGGTTCAAATTCAATAAAAATCGACAAAAATACAGTTTCTAGCTAAAATTTGATGGTTTCGTTGCACTTTCCGAGCCCGTTGGGTATCTGATTGGCTTAAAAGTAAAAGAAAACACTTCAAAAGTGACGTTTCTGAAGAATTTTAACAGTTTTCTTGTATCTACGAACGCCAGAATGCATAAAATTGACCTAAACGTCTCCTTTTCCTATTCTGAGTCGATTCTGCATGCTTTAAGTGTGTTTGGTGGCTCAGAACCATCAAAAAACGTTGAAATATAGTTCAAATTCAATAAAAATCGACAAAAATACAGTTTCTAGCTAAAATTTGATGGTTTCGTTGCACTTTCCGAGCCCGTAGGGTATCTGATTGGCTTAAAAGTACAAGAAAACACTTCAAAAGTGACGTTTCTGAAGAATTTTAACAGTTTTCTTGTATCTACGAACGCCAGAATGCATAAAATTGACCTAAACGTCTCCTTTTCCTATTCTGAGTCGATTCTGCATGCTTTAAGTGTGTTTGGTGGCTCAGAACCATCAAAAAACGTTGAAATATAGTTCAAATTCAATAAAAATCGACAAAAATACAGTTTCTAGCTAAAATTTGATGGTTTCGTTGCACTTTCCGAGCCCGTAGGGTATCTGATTGGCTTAAAAGTACAAGAAAACACTTCAAAAGTGACGTTTCTGAAGAATTTTAACAGTTTTCTTGTATCTACGAACGCCAGAATGCATAAAATTAACCTAAACGTCTCCTTTTCCTATTCTGAGTCGATTCTGCATGCTTTAATTGTGTTTGGTGGCTCAGAACCATCAAAGAACGTTGAAATATAGTTCAAATTCAATAAAAATCGACAAAAATACAGTTTCTAGCTAAAATTTGATGGTTTCGTTGCACTTTCCGAGCCCGTAGGGTATCTGATTGGCTTAAAAGTACAAGAAAACACTTCAAAAGTGACGTTTCTGAAGAATTTTAACAGTTTTCTTGTATCTACGAACGCCAGAATGCATAAAATTGACCTAAACGTCTCCTTTTCCTATTCTGAGTCGATTCTGCATGCTTTAAGTGTGTTTGGTGGCTCAGAACCATCAAAAAACGTTGAAATATGGTTCAAATTCAATAAAAATCGACAAAAATGCAGTTTCTAGCTAAAATTTGATGGTTTCGTTGCACTTTCCGAGCCCGTAGGGTATCTGATTGGCTTAAAAGTACAAGAAAACACTTCAAAAGTGACGTTTCTGAAGAATTTTAACAGTTTTCTTGTATCTACGAACGCCAGAATGCATAAAATTGACCTAAACGTCTCCTTTTCCTATTCTGAGTCGATTCTGCATGCTTTAAGTGTGTTTGGTGGCTCAGAACCATCAAAAAACGTTGAAATATAGTTCAAATTCAATAAAAATCGACAAAAATACAGTTTCTAGCTAAAATTTGATGGTTTCGTTGCACTTTCCGAGCCCGTAGGGTATCTGATTGGCTTAAAAGTACAAGAAAACACTTCAAAAGTGACGTTTCTGAAGAATTTTAACAGTTTTCTTGTATCTACGAACGCCAGAATGCATAAAATTGACCTAAACGTCTCCTTTTCCTATTCTGAGTCGATTCTGCATGCTTTAAGTGTGTTTGGTGGCTCAGAACCATCAAAAAACGTTGAAATATAGTTCAAATTCAATAAAAATCGACAAAAATACAGTTTCTAGCTAAAATTTGATGGTTTCGTTGCACTTTCCGAGCCCGTAGGGTATCTGATTGGCTTAAAAGTACAAGAAAACACTTCAAAAGTGACGTTTCTGAAGAATTTTAACAGTTTTCTTGTATCTACGAAGGCCAGAATGCATAAAATTGACCTAAACGTCTCCTTTTCCTATTCTGAGTCGATTCTGCATGCTTTAAGTGTGTTTGGTGGCTCAGAACCATCAAAAAACGTTGAAATATAGTTCAAATTCAATAAAAATCGACAAAAATACAGTTTCTAGCTAAAATTTGATGGTTTCGTTGCACTTTCCGAGCCCGTTGGGTATCTGATTGGCTTAAAAGTACAAGAAAACACTTCAAAAGTGAGGTTTCTGAAGAATTTTAACAGTTTTCTTGTATCTACGAACGCCAGAATGCATAAAATTGACCTAAACGTCTCCTTTTCCTATTCTGAGTCGATTCTGCATGCTTTAAGTGTGTTTGGTGGCTCAGAACCATCAAAAAACGTTGAAATATAGTTCAAATTCAATAAAAATCGACAAAAATACAGTTTCTAGCTAAAATTTGATGGTTTCGTTGCACTTTCCGAGCCCGTAGGGTATCTGATTGGCTTAAAAGTACAAGAAAACACTTCAAAAGTGACGTTTCTGAAGAATTTTAACAGTTTTCTTGTATCTACGAACGCCAGAATGCATAAAATTGACCTAAACGTCTCCTTTTCCTATTCTGAGTCGATTCTGCATGCTTTAAGTGTGTTTGGTGGCTCAGAACCATCAAAAAACGTTGAAATATAGTTCAAATTCAATAAAAATCGACAAAAATACAGTTTCTAGCTAAAATTTGATGGTTTCGTTGCACTTTCCGAGCCCGTAGGGTATCTGATTGGCTTAAAAGTACAAGAAAACACTTCAAAAGTGACGTTTCTGAAGAATTTTAACAGTTTTCTTGTATCTACGAACGCCAGAATGCATAAAATTGACCTAAACGTCTCCTTTTCCTATTCTGAGTCGATTCTGCATGCTTTAAGTGTGTTTGGTGGCCCAGAACCATCAAAAAACGTTGAAATATAGTTCAAATTCAATAAAAATCGACAAAAATACAGTTTCTAGCTAAAATTTGATGGTTTCGTTGCACTTTCCGAGCCCGTAGGGTATCTGATTGGCTTAAAAGTACAAGAAAACACTTCAAAAGTGACGTTTCTGAAGAATTTTAACAGTTTTCTTGTATCTACGAACGCCAGAATGCATAAAATTGACCTAAACGTCTCCTTTTCCTATTCTGAGTCGATTCTGCATGCTTTAAGTGTGTTTGGTGGCTCAGAACCATCAAAAAACGTTGAAATATAGTTCAAATTCAATAAAAATCGACAAAAATACAGTTTCTAGCTAAAATTTGATGGTTTCGTTGCACTTTCCGAGCCCGTAGGGTATCTGATTGGCTTAAAAGTACAAGAAAACACTTCAAAAGTGACGTTTCTGAAGAATTTTAACAGTTTTCTTGTATCTACGAACGCCAGAATGCATAAAATTGACCTAAACGTCTCCTTTTCCTATTCTGAGTCGATTCTGCATGCTTTAAGTGTGTTTGGTGGCTCAGAACCATCAAAAAACGTTGAAATATAGTTCAAATTCAATAAAAATCGACAAAAATACAGTTTCAAGCTAAAATTTGATGGTTTCGTTGCACTTTCCGAGCCCGTAGGGTATCTGATTGGCTTAAAAGTACAAGAAAACACTTCAAAAGTGACGTTTCTGAAGAATTTTAACAGTTTTCTTGTTTCTACGAACGCCAGAATGCATAAAATTGACCTAAACGTCTCCTTTTCCTATTCTGAGTCGATTCTGCATGCTTTAAGTGTGTTTGGTGGCTCAGAACCATCAAAAAACGTTGAAATATAGTTCAAATTCAATAAAAATCGACAAAAATACAGTTTCTAGCTAAAATTTGATGGTTTCGTTGCACTTTCCGAGCCCGTAGGGTATCTGATTGGCTTAAAAGTACAAGAAAACACTTCAAAAGTGACGTTTCTGAAGAATTTTAACAGTTTTCTTGTATCTACGAACGCCAGAATGCATAAAATTGACCTAAACGTCTCCTTTTCCTATTCTGAGTCGATTCTGCATGCTTTAAGTGTGTTTGGTGGCTCAGAACCATCAAAAAACGTTGAAATATAGTTCAAATTCAATAAAAATCGACAAAAATACAGTTTCTAGCTAAAATTTGATGGTTTCGTTGCACTTTCCGAGCCCGTAGGGTATCTGATTGGCTTAAAAGTACAAGAAAACACTTCAAAAATGACGTTTCTGAAGAATTTTAACAGTTTTCTTGTATCTACGAACGCCAGAATGCATAAAATTGACCTAAACGTCTCCTTTTCCTATTCTGAGTCGATTCTGCATGCTTTAAGTGTGTTTGGTGGCTTAGAACCATCAAAAAACGTTGAAATATAGTTCAAATTCAATAAAAATCGACAAAAATACAGTTTCTAGCTAAAATTTGATGGTTTCGTTGCACTTTCCGAGCCCGTAGGGTATCTGATTGGCTTAAAAGTACAAGAAAACACTTCAAAAGTGACGTTTCTGAAGAATTTTAACAGTTTTCTTGTATCTACGAACGCCAGAATGCATAAAATTGACCTAAACGTCTCCTTTTCCTATTCTGAGTCGATTCTGCATGCTTTAAGTGTGTTTGGTGGCTCAGAACCATCAAAAAACGTTGAAATATAGTTCAAATTCAATAAAAATCGACAAAAATACAGTTTCTAGCTAAAATTTGATGGTTTCGTTGCACTTTCCGAGCCCGTTGGGTATCTGATTGGCTTAAAAGTACAAGAAAACACTTCAAAAGTGACGTTTCTGAAGAATTTTAACAGTTTTCTTGTATCTACGAACGCCAGAATGCATAAAATTGACCTAAACGTCTCCTTTTCCTATTCTGAGTCGATTCTGCATGCTTTAAATGTGTTTGGTGGCTCAGAACCATCAAAAAACGTTGAAACATAGTTCAAATTCAATAAAAATCGACAAAAATACAGTTTCTAGCTAAAATTTGATGGTTTCGTTGCACTTTCCGAGCCCGTAGGGTATCTGATTGGCTTAAAAGTACAAGAAAACACTTCAAAAGTGACGTTTCTGAAGAATTTTAACAGTTTTCTTGTATCTACGAACGCCAGAATGCATAAAATTGACCTAAACGTCTCCTTTTCCTATTCTGAGTCGATTCTGCATGCTTTAAGTGTGTTTGGTGGCTCAGAACCATCAAAAAACGTTGAAATATTGTTCAAATTCAATAAAAATCGACAAAAATACAGTTTCTAGCTAAAATTTGATGGTTTCGTTGCACTTTCCGAGCCCGTAGGGTATCTGATTGGCTTAAAAGTACAAGAAAACACTTCAAAAGTGACGTTTCTGAAGAATTTTAACAGTTTTCTTGTATCTACGAACGCCAGAATGCATAAAATTGACCTAAACGTCTCCTTTTCCTATTCTGAGTCGATTCTGCATGCTTTAAGTGTGTTTGGTGGCTCAGAACCATCAAAAAACGTTGAAATATAGTTCAAATTCAATAAAAATCGACAAAAATACAGTTTCTAGCTAAAATTTGATGGTTTCGTTGCACTTTCCGAGCCCGTAGGGTATCTGATTGGCTTAAAAGTACAAGAAAACACTTCAAAAATGACGTTTCTGAAGAATTTTAACAGTTTTCTTGTATCTACGAACGCCAGAATGCATAAAATTGACCTAAACGTCTCCTTTTCCTATTCTGAGTCGATTCTGCATGCTTTAGGTGTGTTTGGTGGCTCAGAACCATCAAAAAACGTTGAAATATAGTTCAAATTCAATAAAAATCGACAAAAATACAGTTTCTAGCTAAAATTTGATGGTTTCGTTCACTTTCCGAGCCCGTAGGGTATCTGATTGGCTTAAAAGTACAAGAAAACACTTCAAAAGTGACGTTTCTGAAGAATTTTAACAGTTTTCTTGTATCTACGAACGCCAGAATGCATAAAATTGACCTAAACGTCTCCTTTTCCTATTCTGAGTCGATTCTGCATGCTTTAAGTGTGTTTGGTGGCTCAGAACCATCAAAAAACGTTGAAATATAGTTCAAATTCAATAAAAATCGACAAAAATACAGTTTCTAGCTAAAATTTGATGGTTTCGTTGCACTTTCCGAGCCCGTTGGGTATCTGATTGGCTTAAAAGTACAAGAAAACACTTCAAAAGTGACGTTTCTGAAGAATTTTAACAGTTTTCTTGTATCTACGAACGCCAGAATGCATAAAATTGACCTAAACGTCTCCTTTTCCTATTCTGAGTCGATTCTGCATGCTTTAAGTGTGTTTGGTGGCTCAGAACCATCAAAAAACGTTGAAACATAGTTCAAATTCAATAAAAATCGACAAAAATACAGTTTCTAGCTAAAATTTGATGGTTTCGTTGCACTTTCCGAGCCCGTAGGGTATCTGATTGGCTTAAAAGTACAAGAAAACACTTCAAAAGTGACGTTTCTGAAGAATTTTAACAGTTTTCTTGTATCTACGAACGCCAGAATGCATAAAATTGACCTAAACGTCTCCTTTTCCTATTCTGAGTCGATTCTGCATGCTTTAAGTGTGTTTGGTGGCTCAGAACCATCAAAAAACGTTGAAATATAGTTCAAATTCAATAAAAATCGACAAAAATACAGTTTCTAGCTAAAATTTGATGGTTTCGTTGCACTTTCCGAACCCGTTGGGTATCTGATTGGCTTAAAAGTACAAGAATACACTTCAAAAGTGACGTTTCTGAAGAATTTTAACAGTTTTCTTGTATCTACGAACGCCAGAATGCATAAAATTGACCTAAACGTCTCCTTTTCCTATTCTGAGTCGATTCTGCATGCTTTAAGTGTGTTTGGTGGCTCAGAACCATCAAAAAACTTTGAAATATAGTTCAAATTCCATAAAAATCGACAAAAATACAGTTTCTAGCTAAAATTTGATGGTTTCGTTGCACTTTCCGAGCCCGTAGGGTATCTGATTGGCTTAAAAGTACAAGAAAACACTTCAAAAGTGACGTTTCTGAAGAATTTTAACAGTTTTCTTGTATCTACGAACGCCAGAATGCATAAAATTGACCTAAACGTCTCCTTTTCCTATTCTGAGTCGATTCTGCATGCTTTAAGTGTGTTTGGTGGCTCAGAACCATCAAAAAACGTTGAAATATAGTTCAAATTCAATAAAAATCGACAAAAATACAGTTTCTAGCTAAAATTTGATGGTTTCGTTGCACTTTCCGAGCCCGTAGGGTATCTGATTGGCTTAAAAGTACAAGAAAACACTTCAAAGGTGACGTTTCTGAAGAATTTTAACAGTTTTCTTGTATCTACGAACGCCAGAATGCATAAAATTGACCTAAACGTCTCCTTTTCCTATTCTGAGTCGATTCTGCATGCTTTAAGTGTGTTTGGTGGCTCAGAACCATCAAAAAACGTTGAAATATAGTTCAAATTCAATAAAAATCGACAAAAATACAGTTTCTAGCTAAAATTTGATGGTTTCGTTGCACTTTCCGAGCCCGTAGGGTATCTGATTGGCTTAAAAGTACAAGAAAACACTTCAAAAGTGACGTTTCTGAAGAATTTTAACAGTTTTCTTGTATCTACGAACGCCAGAATGCATAAAATTGACCTAAACGTCTCCTTTTCCTATTCTGAGTCGATTCTGCATGCTTTAAGTGTGTTTGGTGGCTCAGAACCATCAAAAAACGTTGAAATATAGTTCAAATTCAATAAAAATCGACAAAAATACAGTTTCTAGCTAAAATTTGATGGTTTCGTTGCACTTTCCGAGCCCGTTGGGTATCTGATTGGCTTAAAAGTACAAGAAAACACTTCAAAAGTGACGTTTCTGAAGAATTTTAACAGTTTTCTTGTATCTACGAACGCCAGAATGCATAAAATTGACCTAAACGTCTCCTTTTCCTATTCTGAGTCGATTCTGCATGCTTTAAGTGTGTTTGGTGGCTCAGAACCATCAAAAAACGTTGAAACATAGTTCAAATTCAATAAAAATCGACAAAAATACAGTTTCTAGCTAAAATTTGATGGTTTCGTTGCACTTTCCGAGCCCGTAGGGTATCTGATTGGCTTAAAAGTACAAGAAAACACTTCAAAAGTGACGTTTCTGAAGAATTTTAACAGTTTTCTTGTATCTACGAACGCCAGAATGCATAAAATTGACCTAAACGTCTCCTTTTCCTATTCTGAGTCGATTCTGCATGCTTTAAGTGTGTTTGGTGGCTCAGAACCATCAAAAAACGTTGAAATATAGTTCAAATTCAATAAAAATCGACAAAAATACAGTTTCTAGCTAAAATTTGATGGTTTCGTTGCACTTTCCGAGCCCGTAGGGTATCTGATTGGCTTAAAAGTACAAGAAAACACTTCAAAAGTGACGTTTCTGAAGAATTTTAACAGTTTTCTTGTATCTACGAACGCCAGAATGCATAAAATTGACCTAAACGTCTCCTTTTCCTATTCTGAGTCGATTCTGCATGCTTTAAGTGTGTTTGGTGGCTCAGAACCATCAAAAAACGTTGAAATATAGTTCAAATTCAATAAAAATCGACAAAAATACAGTTTCTAGCTAAAATTTGATGGTTTCGTTGCACTTTCCGAACCCGTTGGGTATCTGATTGGCTTAAAAGTACAAGAATACACTTCAAAAGTGACGTTTCTGAAGAATTTTAACAGTTTTCTTGTATCTACGAACGCCAGAATGCATAAAATTGACCTAAACGTCTCCTTTTCCTATTCTGAGTCGATTCTGCATGCTTTAAGTGTGTTTGGTGGCTCAGAACCATCAAAAAACTTTGAAATATAGTTCAAATTCCATAAAAATCGACAAAAATACAGTTTCTAGCTAAAATTTGATGGTTTCGTTGCACTTTCCGAGCCCGTAGGGTATCTGATTGGCTTAAAAGTACAAGAAAACACTTCAAAAGTGACGTTTCTGAAGAATTTTAACAGTTTTCTTGTATCTACGAACGCCAGAATGCATAAAATTGACCTAAACGTCTCCTTTTCCTATTCTGAGTCGATTCTGCATGCTTTAAGTGTGTTTGGTGGCTCAGAACCATCAAAAAACGTTGAAATATAGTTCAAATTCAATAAAAATCGACAAAAATACAGTTTCTAGCTAAAATTTGATGGTTTCGTTGCACTTTCCGAGCCCGTAGGGTATCTGATTGGCTTAAAAGTACAAGAAAACACTTCAAAGGTGACGTTTCTGAAGAATTTTAACAGTTTTCTTGTATCTACGAACGCCAGAATGCATAAAATTGACCTAAACGTCTCCTTTTCCTATTCTGAGTCGATTCTGCATGCTTTAAGTGTGTTTGGTGGCTCAGAACCATCAAAAAACGTTGAAATATAGTTCAAATTCAATAAAAATCGACAAAAATACAGTTTCTAGCTAAAATTTGATGGTTTCGTTGCACTTTCCGAGCCCGTAGGGTATCTGATTGGCTTAAAAGTACAAGAAAACACTTCAAAAGTGACGTTTCTGAAGAATTTTAACAGTTTTCTTGTATCTACGAACGCCAGAATGCATAAAATTGACCTAAACGTCTCCTTTTCCTATTCTGAGTCGATTCTGCATGCTTTAAGTGTGTTTGGTGGCTCAGAACCATCAAAAAACGTTGAAATATAGTTCAAATTCAATAAAAATCGACAAAAATACAGTTTCTAGCTAAAATTTGATGGTTTCGTTGCACTTTCCGAGCCCGTAGGGTATCTGATTGGCTTAAAAGTACAAGAAAACACTTCAAAAGTGACGTTTCTGAAGAATTTTAACAGTTTTCTTGTATCTACGAACGCCAGAATGCATAAAATTGACCTAAACGTCTCCTTTTCCTATTCTGAGTCGATTCTGCATGCTTTAAGTGTGTTTGGTGGCTCAGAACCATCAAAAAACGTTGAAATATAGTTCAAATTCAATAAAAATCGACAAAAATACAGTTTCTAGCTAAAATTTGATGGTTTCGTTGCACTTTCCGAGCCCGTAGGGTATCTGATTGGCTTAAAAGTACAAGAAAACACTTCAAAAGTGACGTTTCTGAAGAATTTTAACAGTTTTCTTGTATCTACGAACGCCAGAATGCATAAAATTGACCTAAACGTCTCCTTTTCCTATTCTGAGTCGATTCTGCATGCTTTAAGTGTGTTTGGTGGCTCAGAACCATCAAAAATCGTTGAAATATAGTTCAAATTCAATAAAAATCGACAAAAATACAGTTTCTAGCTAAAATTTGATGGTTTCGTTGCACTTTCCGAGCCCGTAGGGTATCTGATTGGCTTAAAAGTACAAGAAAACACTTCAAAAGTGACGTTTCTGAAGAATTTTAACAGTTTTCTTGTATCTACGAACGCCAGAATGCATAAAATTGACCTAAACGTCTCCTTTTCCTATTCTGAGTCGATTCTGCATGCTTTAAGTGTGTTTGGTGGCTCAGAACCATCAAAAAACGTTGAAATATAGTTCAAATTCAATAAAAATCGACAAAAATACAGTTTCTAGCTAAAATTTGATGGTTTCGTTGCACTTTCCGAGCCCGTAGGGTATCTGATTGGCTTAAAAGTACAAGAAAACACTTCAAAAGTGACGTTTCTGAAGAATTTTAACAGTTTTCTTGTATCTACGAACGCCAGAATGCATAAAATTGACCTAAACGTCTCCTTTTCCTATTCTGAGTCGATTCTGCATGCTTTAAGTGTGTTTGGTGGCTCAGAACCATCAAAAAACGTTGAAATATAGTTCAAATTCAATAAAAATCGACAAAAATACAGTTTCTAGCTAAAATTTGATGGTTTCGTTGCACTTTCCGAGCCCGTAGGGTATCTGATTGGCTTAAAAGTACAAGAAAACACTTCAAAAGTGACGTTTCTGAAGAATTTTAACAGTTTTCTTGTATCTACGAACGCCAGAATGCATAAAATTGACCTAAACGTCTCCTTTTCCTATTCTGAGTCGATTCTGCATGCTTTAAGTGTGTTTGGTGGCTCAGAACCATCAAAAAACGTTGAAATATAGTTCAAATTCAATAAAAATCGACAAAAATACAGTTTCTAGCTAAAATTTGATGGTTTCGTTGCACTTTCCGAGCCCGTTGGGTATCTGATTGGCTTAAAAGTACAAGAAAACACTTCAAAAGTGACGTTTCTGAAGAATTTTAACAGTTTTCTTGTATCTACGAACGCCAGAATGCATAAAATTGACCTAAACGTCTCCTTTTCCTATTCTGAGTCGATTCTGCATGCTTTAAGTGTGTTTGGTGGCTCAGAACCATCAAAAAACGTTGAAATATAGTTCAAATTCAATAAAAATCGACAAAAATACAGTTTCTAGCTAAAATTTGATGGTTTCGTTGCACTTTCCGAGCCCGTAGGGTATCTGATTGGCTTAAAAGTACAAGAAAACACTTCAAAAGTGACGTTTCTGAAGAATTTTAACAGTTTTCTTGTATCTACGAACGCCAGAATGCATAAAATTGACCTAAACGTCTCCTTTTCCTATTCTGAGTCGATTCTGCATGCTTTAAGTGTGTTTGGTGGCTCAGAACCATCAAAAAACGTTGAAATATAGTTCAAATTCAATAAAAATCGACAAAAATACAGTTTCTAGCTAAAATTTGATGGTTTCGTTGCACTTTCCGAGCCCGTAGGGTATCTGATTGGCTTAAAAGTACAAGAAAACACTTCAAAAGTGACGTTTCTGAAGAATTTTAACAGTTTTCTTGTATCTACGAACGCCAGAATGCATAAAATTGACCTAAACGTCTCCTTTTCCTATTCTGAGTCGATTCTGCATGCTTTAAGTGTGTTTGGTGGCTCAGAACCATCAAAAAACGTTGAAATATAGTTCAAATTCAATAAAAATCGACAAAAATACAGTTTCTAGCTAAAATTTGATGGTTTCGTTGCACTTTCCGAGCCCGTAGGGTATCTGATTGGCTTAAAAGTACAAGAAAACACTTCAAAAGTGACGTTTCTGAAGAATTTTAACAGTTTTCTTGTATCTACGAACGCCAGAATGCATAAAATTGACCTAAACGTCTCCTTTTCCTATTCTGAGTCGATTCTGCATGCTTTAAGTGTGTTTGGTGGCTCAGAACCATCAAAAAACGTTGAAATATAGTTCAAATTCAATAAAAATCGACAAAAATACAGTTTCTGGCTAAAATTTGATGGTTTCGTTGCACTTTCCGAGCCCGTAGGGTATCTGATTGGCTTAAAAGTACAAGAAAACACTTCAAAAGTGACGTTTCTGAAGAATTTTAACAGTTTTCTTGTATCTACGAACGCCAGAATGCATAAAATTGACCTAAACGTCTCCTTTTCCTATTCTGAGTCGATTCTGCATGCTTTAAGTGTGTTTGGTGGCTCAGAACCATCAAAAAACTTTGAAATATAGTTCAAATTCCATAAAAATCGACAAAAATACAGTTTCTAGCTAAAATTTGATGGTTTCGTTGCACTTTCCGAGCCCGTAGGGTATCTGATTGGCTTAAAAGTACAAGAAAACACTTCAAAAGTGACGTTTCTGAAGAATTTTAACAGTTTTCTTGTATCTACGAACGCCAGAATGCATAAAATTGACCTAAACGTCTCCTTTTCCTATTCTGAGTCGATTCTGCATGCTTTAAGTGTGTTTGGTGGCTCAGAACCATCAAAAAACGTTGAAATATAGTTCAAATTCAATAAAAATCGACAAAAATACAGTTTCTAGCTAAAATTTGATGGTTTCGTTGCACTTTCCGAGCCCGTAGGGTATCTGATTGGCTTAAAAGTACAAGAAAACACTTCAAAAGTGACGTTTCTGAAGAATTTTAACAGTTTTCTTGTATCTACGAACGCCAGAATGCATAAAATTGACCTAAACGTTGTAATGTAAACCCATTAGTTTTAAGAATCATCCTGTTATCATCCACCCCTCATTGGTCATCTTTCATTATCACCAAACCATCCAAGTATATATAAGCGCATATCATCTTTTAGAGGATACCAATTCTGTACTGTCTTCGTTCACATTAATAAACATTCGTGAAGCTGCCGATATATTATTTTCATAAAAGAACCCACAACATTTTGGTGACAGCGGTGCTACTAAGTTTTACAACTGACCATCATTAGAAGAAATGCTGAGGTGAGTACCGAATTTCCGTACGCATCTTGTAGTTTTTGTGATTTTACTTACTTTTCGTACCATACCGTGTTAAATAATAAACTTATATAAATCACCATCGCTTCACAATGGCCAAAGAAATTAAAGATATCATAGCATATATTAATTTAATACCACCTTTTGATGGTGATAAATCGTCTCTTCCTCAATTTATTTTTCAAGTTGAAGGTATGTCAGCACTAGTTGACGCAACCTTACAGACTACATTTTTAAAATTACTCGTTAACACAAAAATTACAGGTAAAGCCTTAGAGTCAGTACGAAATAAAATAATTAATAGTTGGTTAGAACTTAAAACGATTTTGTCGGAGCAGTGCAACGTTAAAAGTACCAACTGGCATATGCGCCTCATGAACGAGAATCAAAGATTAAATGAATCGGTTTCCGAATTTGGCAAACGTTTAAATAACATTTTCGAGGAATGTATTAACCCAGGTTCTACATTGGCACCCGATGATATCGTGGCAGTAAGAGCTAGCAATGAAGAATTTCTTTTACTATGTTACCGTCGTGGATTAGTTTCTGACGAAATTCGCGATTGCTTAACGAAATCAAGCATTACCACAATAACTAAAGCTATCGAACTTGCACAGACAATTGAAAATAACCTAAACTCGAATAAATTATTATCTCAGTCGTCCCTATTACATATTAATAGCCGTAATCCTAAACATTGTGCCATATGTAACAAAAACAACCATACAACAAAAGAATGTCATTACAATTATTACGAAACTCGTACAAATTTCTGCCGAAAACAAAACTATACACAACCCACCAATAATCAAGGGCCAAATTCTTCAAACACGTTTCCTTTTTCGCAACATACCAATTTTTCAAATAATCCAAATAGGTCAAATAATTCAAATAGGTTCCACCAAAATCAGCCTAGATCAACTAATTCTCGATTCCCTGAAAATCAGCCCATGTCAAATTCTCGATCTTACCAAAACCAACCCATGTCGTCAAATTCTCGATTTCATCAAAATCAATCTAATATGTCGTCAAATTCTCGATCTTATCAAAACCAACCTAATATCTCGTCAAATTCTCGATTCCATCAAAACCAGCCTATGCCATCAAATTCCTCTTTTCGATCGAATCCTAGATCATGGAACCGTACTACTGATAATACGACCAATCACTCAAACGTTTTTTATGCTTCAACTCAGCCCGGGAATTTATATTTCCCATATCCATACCCATATCAATGGCATAATTTTTCTGACAATATTCCACAACCGCCAACATCATCCGAAACCCAAATTAATAATAATCAGAATCAGGAAAACTAATAATGTCTCATGCGACGCCGCCAAACATGGGACAACAAACTTTAATCTCGTCTTCATCAAATTTAAAATCAACAAATTCACAAACATTTACTATGAGCGGCATGTCTTTAACTTCAGATCATGTCGATAGTAGCAAAGACAATATTATAATAGATATTGTACACAACCCTTTGGATAATTTCAATAGTAATTATAGCCCACAAATAATTATAGACAGAAATAAGTTCAACTTAAACCCTATTCACCAAACAAATAATTTAGATAACTCACTAAACAATTTTAAACCAATTACGAATACAAATATGCAAACCAAACTAATCGTTAAAGATAATTTAATGTCCGTGATAAAAGAAACTAGAATATCTCACAATAACACAAATATATTAATTTTATTAGTTTTAACATTTCTTTTAGATATTATGTCTCTAATCTTATCAGTAGATGTAGTAAACTTAGTTAAAAGTTATATTCCTAAAAAGAAAAATAGATTTAGAATAAATAATTTTAACATTAGAAATTATTATAAAATAATAGGTAGTAAAAATCAAAGTAACTTGATAAATAATAATAATTTAATTAATAACAATAATAAAAACAATTTTGTACTTTTAAGCACTGTAGAAAGTAACCTAAATATAGTTACATTTAAGTTTAATTTTCCGTCTAACATTCACAATAAAATTTGTGACATCATTGTTTTTGCGAACCTTATTGTAGATACAGGTGCAGAAATTTCACTAATAAAACGTAGTAAAATTCCATCTAGTTGTCACGTAGAGAGCTACAATATCAAAGAACTTAGAGGTATTAGCAATAACTCAGTTTTTACTATGGGAACATGCATTTTGTTCATAGAAAAAAACGACACTGTAATAAAACATGAGTTTCATATCATTCCCGATACTTTTCCAATTAAAAATGATGGTATTTTGGGTAACGATTTTATTAAAATAAATAAAACACTAATTAATTTTACGTCAAACATCTTATCAATTGATCAATTAGAATGGGAAATGCATCCTTCTAATACTAATTTAGTCATTCTACCAAAAAATTCGGAAGTTTTCACAATAGTAAAAAACAATCTTCAATTTGGTGACGGCATGTATGAAAATACTAACTTACAAGACAATGTATTGATTAGTTCCTGCATTACTACATCAAACAATTATAAATGTTTAGTGTCTATTTTAAATATGTCCGACAAAGATGTAATCATGGAACAACCAACAATTCATCTCATGTCAATCAGTTCAGATAATATTTTATACGTAAATACTAACAGTAATTTGCAAGATACTTTAAACGCAGTTAGCAGTGTTGACAGACACAACATCATTCTTTCAAAATTGGATTTAGAACATCTCAATGGTGAAGAGCTAGCGTCAATTTCAAAAATTTGCGATGAATACTCTGACCTGTTTTTGTTAGAAAATGATAAATTGACCCATACGAACACCGTAATGCATACTATTCCCACAAATTCCGAAGCAGCCATCCCTAACATCAAACCGTATCGCCTTCCCTATACTCAAAGACAAATTATTCGCGAACATACGGCAAAAATGTTAAAAGAAGGAATTATCGAAGAAAGCAACAGCCCCTACAATGCGCCACTTTTGGTAGTTCCAAAAAAATCAGATACTCACGAAAAACAGTATCGAGTAGTAGTCGATTATCGAGCTCTCAATAATATCACTAAAGATATGGTATACCCCTTACCTAATATAACAGACATTTTGGATCATGTGTTTGGTGGCTCAGAACCATCAAAAAACGTTGAAATATAGTTCAAATTCAATAAAAATCGACAAAAATACAGTTTCTAGCTAAAATTTGATGGTTTCGTTGCACTTTCCGAGCCCGTAGGGTATCTGATTGGCTTAAAAGTACAAGAAAACACTTCAAAAGTGACGTTTCTGAAGAATTTTAACAGTTTTCTTGTATCTACGAACGCCAGAATGCATAAAATTGACCTAAACGTCTCCTTTTCCTATTCTGAGTCGATTCTGCATGCTTTAAGTGTGTTTGGTGGCTCAGAATCATCAAAAAACTTTGAAATATAGTTCAAATTCAATAAAAATCGACAAAAATACAGTTTCTAGCTAAAATTTGATGGTTTCGTTGCACTTTCCGAGCCCGTTGGGTATCTGATTGGCTTAAAAGTACAAGAAAACACTTCAAAAGTGACGTTTCTGAAGAATCTTAACAGTTTTCTTGTATCTACGAACGCCAGAATGCATAAAATTGACCTAAACGTCTCCTTTTCCTATTCTGAGTCGATTCTGCATGCTTTAAGTGTGTTTGGTGGCTCAGAACCATCAAAAAACGTTGAAATATAGTTCAAATTCAATAAAAATCGAGAAAAATACAGTTTCTAGCTAAAATTTGATGGTTTCGTTGCACTTTCCGAGCCCGTAGGGTTTCTGATTGGCTTAAAAGTACAAGAAAACACTTCAAAACTGACGTTTCTGAAGAATTTTAACAGTTTTCTTGTATCTACGAACGCCAGAATGCATAAAATTGACCTAAACGTCTCCTTTTCCTATTCTGAGTCGATTCTGCATGCTTTAAGTGTGTTTGGTGGCTCAGAACCATCAAAAAACGTTGAAATATAGTTCAAATTCAATAAAAATCGACAAAAATACAGTTTCTAGCTAAAATTTGATGGTTTCGTTGCACTTTCCAAGCCCGTAGGGTATCTGATTGGCTTAAAAGTACAAGAAAACACTTCAAAAGTGACGTTTCTGAAGAATTTTAACAGTTTTCTTGTATCTACGAACGCCAGAATGCATAAAATTGACCTAAACGTCTCCTTTTCCTATTCTGAGTCGATTCTGCATGCTTTAAGTGTGTTTGGTGGCTCAGAACCATCAAAAAACGTTGAAATATAGTTCAAATTCAATAAAAATCGACAAAAATACAGTTTCTAGCTAAAATTTGATGGTTTCGTTGCACTTTCCGAGCCCGTAGGGTATCTGATTGGCTTAAAAGTACAAGAAAACACTTCAAAAGTGACGTTTCTGAAGAATTTTAACAGTTTTCTTGTATCTACGAAAGCCAGAATGCATAAAATTGACCTAAACGTCTCCTTTTCCTATTCTGAGTCGATTCTGCATGCTTTAAGTGTGTTTGGTGGCTCAGAATCATCAAAAAACTTTGAAATATAGTTCAAATTCAATAAAAATCGACAAAAATACAGTTTCTAGCTAAAATTTGATGGTTTCGTTGCACTTTCCGAGCCCGTTGGGTATCTGATTGGCTTAAAAGTACAAGAAAACACTTCAAAAGTGACGTTTCTGAAGAATCTTAACAGTTTTCTTGTATCTACGAACGCCAGAATGCATAAAATTGACCTAAACGTCTCCTTTTCCTATTCTGAGTCGATTCTGCATGCTTTGAGTGTGTTTGGTGGCTCAGAACCATCAAAAAACGTTGAAATATAGTTCAAATTCAATAAAAATCGACAAAAATACAGTTTCTAGCTAAAATTTGATGCTTTCGTTGCACTTTCCGAGCCCGTAGGGTATCTGATTGGCTTAAAAGTACAAGAAAACACTTCAAAAGTGACGTTTCTGAAGAATTTTAACAGTTTTCTTGTATCTACGAACGCCAGAATGCATAAAATTGACCTAAACGTCTCCTTTTCCTATTCTGAGTCGATTCTGCATGCTTTAAGTGTGTTTGGTGGCTCAGAACCATCAAAAAACGTTGAAATATAGTTCAAATTCAATAAAAATCGACAAAAATACAGTTTCTAGCTAAAATTTGATGGTTTCGTTGCACTTTCCGAGCCCGTTGGGTATCTGATTGGCTTAAAAGTACAAGAAAACACTTCAAAAGTGACGTTTCTGAAGAATTTTAACAGTTTTCTTGTATCTACGAACGCCAGAATGCATAAAATTGACCTAAACGTCTCCTTTTCCTATTCTGAGTCGATTCTGCATGCTTTAAGTGTGTTTGGTGGCTCAGAACCATCAAAAAACGTTGAAATATAGTTCAAATTCAATAAAAATCGACAAAAATACAGTTTCTAGCTAAAATTTGATGGTTTCGTTGCACTTTCCGAGCCCGTAGGGTTTCTGATTGGCTTAAAAGTACAAGAAAACACTTCAAAACTGACGTTTCTGAAGAATTTTAACAGTTTTCTTGTATCTACGAACGCCAGAATGCATAAAATTGACCTAAACGTCTCCTTTTCCTATTCTGAGTCGATTCTGCATGCTTTAAGTGTGTTTGGTGGCTCAGAACCATCAAAAAACGTTGAAATATAGTTCAAATTCAATAAAAATCGACAAAAATACAGTTTCTAGCTAAAATTTGATGGTTTCGTTGCACTTTCCGAGCCCGTAGGGTATCTGATTGGCTTAAAAGTACAAGAAAACACTTCAAAAGTGACGTTTCTGAAGAATTTTAACAGTTTTCTTGTATCTACGAACGCCAGAATGCATAAAATTGACCTAAACGTCTCCTTTTCCTATTCTGAGTCGATTCTGCATGCTTTAAGTGTGTTTGGTGGCCCAGAACCATCAAAAAACGTTGAAATATAGTTCAAATTCAATAAAAATCGACAAAAATACAGTTTCTAGCTAAAATTTGATGGTTTCGTTGCACTTTCCGAGCCCGTAGGGTATCTGATTGGCTTAAAAGTACAAGAAAACACTTCAAAAGTGACGTTTCTGAAGAATTTTAACAGTTTTCTTGTATCTACGAACGCCAGAATGCATAAAATTGACCTAAACGTCTCCTTTTCCTATTCTGAGTCGATTCTGCATGCTTTAAGTGTGTTTGGTGGCTCAGAACCATCAAAAAACATTGAAATATAGTTCAAATTCAATAAAAATCGACAAAAATACAGTTTCTAGCTAAAATTTGATGGTTTCGTTGCACTTTCCGAGCCCGTAGGGTATCTGATTGGCTTAAAAGTACAAGAAAACACTTCAAAAGTGACGTTTCTGAAGAATTTTAACAGTTTTCTTGTATCTACGAACGCCAGAATGCATAAAATTGACCTAAACGTCTCCTTTTCCTATTCTGAGTCGATTCTGCATGCTTTAAGTGTGTTTGGTGGCTCAGAACCATCAAAAAACGTTGAAATATAGTTCAAATTCAATAAAAATCGACAAAAATACAGTTTCTAGCTAAAATTTGATGGTTTCGTTGCACTTTCCAAGCCCGTAGGGTATCTGATTGGCTTAAAAGTACAAGAAAACACTTCAAAAGTGACGTTTCTGAAGAATTTTAACAGTTTTCTTGTATCTACGAACGCCAGAATGCATAAAATTGACCTAAACGTCTCCTTTTCCTATTCTGAGTCGATTCTGCATGCTTTAAGTGTGTTTGGTGGCTCAGAACCATCAAAAAACGTTGAAATATGGTTCAAATTCAATAAAAATCGACAAAAATACAGTTTCTAGCTAAAATTTGATGGTTTCGTTGCACTTTCCGAGCCCGTAGGGTATCTGATTGGCTTAAAAGTACAAGAAAACACTTCAAAAGTGACGTTTCTGAAGAATTTTAACAGTTTTCTTGTATCTACGAACGCCAGAATGCATAAAATTGACCTAAACGTCTCCTTTTCCTATTCTGAGTCGATTCTGCATGCTTTAAGTGTGTTTGGTGGCTCAGAATCATCAAAAAACTTTGAAATATAGTTCAAATTCAATAAAAATCGACAAAAATACAGTTTCTAGCTAAAATTTGATGGTTTCGTTGCACTTTCCGAGCCCGTTGGGTATCTGATTGGCTTAAAAGTACAAGAAAACACTTCAAAAGTGACGTTTCTGAAGAATCTTAACAGTTTTCTTGTATCTACGAACGCCAGAATGCATAAAATTGACCTAAACGTCTCCTTTTCCTATTCTGAGTCGATTCTGCATGCTTTGAGTGTGTTTGGTGGCTCAGAACCATCAAAAAACGTTGAAATATAGTTCAAATTCAATAAAAATCGACAAAAATACAGTTTCTAGCTAAAATTTGATGCTTTCGTTGCACTTTCCGAGCCCGTAGGGTATCTGATTGGCTTAAAAGTACAAGAAAACACTTCAAAAGTGACGTTTCTGAAGAATTTTAACAGTTTTCTTGTATCTACGAACGCCAGAATGCATAAAATTGACCTAAACGTCTCCTTTTCCTATTCTGAGTCGATTCTGCATGCTTTAAGTGTGTTTGGTGGCTCAGAACCATCAAAAAACGTTGAAATATAGTTCAAATTCAATAAAAATCGACAAAAATACAGTTTCTAGCTAAAATTTGATGGTTTCGTTGCACTTTCCGAGCCCGTAGGGTATCTGATTGGCTTAAAAGTACAAGAAAACACTTCAAAAGTGACGTTTCTGAAGAATTTTAACAGTTTTCTTGTATCTACGAACGCCAGACTGCATAAAATTGACCTAAACGTCTCCTTTTCCTATTCTGAGTCGATTCTGCATGCTTTAAGTGTGTTTGGTGGCTCAGAACCATCAAAAAACGTTGAAATATAGTTCAAATTCAATAAAAATCGACA
>NW_026973274.1:0-65129 GCF_036711695.1 Zophobas morio | reverse complement strand
TACGGGCTCGGAAAGTGCAACGAAACCATCAAATTTTAGCTAGAAACTGTATTTTTGTCGATTTTTATTGAATTTGAACTATATTTCAACGTTTTTTGATGGTTCTGAGCCACCAAACACACTTAAAGCATGCAGAATCGACTCAGAATAGGAAGAGGAGACGTTTAGGTCAATTTTATGCATTCTGGCGTTCGTAGATACAAGAAAACTGTTAAAATTCTTCAGAAACGTCACTTTTGAAGTGTTTTCTTGTACTTTTAAAGCCAATCAGATACCCTACGGGCTCGGAAAGTGCAACGAAACCATCAAATTTTAGCTAGAAACTGTATTTTTGTCGATTTTTATTGAATTTGAACTATATTTCAACGTTTTTTGATGGTTCTGAGCCACCAAACACACTTAAAGCATGCAGAATCGACTCAGAATAGGAAAAGGAGACGTTTAGGTCAATTTTATGCATTCTGGCGTTCGTAGATACAAGAAAACTGTTCAAATTCTTCAGAAACGTCACTTTTGAAGTGTTTTCTTGTACTTTTAAGCCAATCAGATACCCAACGGGCTCGGAAAGTGCAACGAAACCATCAAATTTTAGCTAGAAACTGTATTTTTGTCGATTTTTATTGAATTTGAACTATATTTCAACGTTTTTTGATGGTTCTGAGCCACCAAACACACTTAAAGCATGCAGAATCGACTCAGAATAGGAAAAGGAGACGTTTAGGTCAATTTTATGCATTCTGGCGTTCGTAGATACAAGAAAACTGTTAAAATTCTTCAGAAACGTCACTTTTGAAGTGTTTTCTTGTACTTTTAAGCCAATCAGATACCCTACGGGCTCGGAAAGTGCAACGAAACCATCAAATTTTAGCTAGAAACTGTATTTTTGTCGATTTTTATTGAATTTGAACTATATTTCAACGTTTTTTGATGGTTCTGAGCCACCAAACACACTTAAAGCATGCAGAATCGACTCAGAATAGGAAAAGGAGACGTTTAGGTCAATTTTATGCATTCTGGCGTTCGTAGATACAAGAAAACTGTTAAAATTCTTCAGAAACGTCACTTTTGAAGTGTTTTCTTGTACTTTTAAGCCAATCAGATACCCTACGGGCTCGGAAAGTGCAACGAAACCATCAAATTTTAGCTAGAAACTGTATTTTTGTCGATTTTTATTGAATTTGAACTATATTTCAACGTTTTTTGATGGTTCTGAGCCACCAAACACACTTAAAGCATGCAGAATCGACTCAGAATAGGAAAAGGAGACGTTTAGGTCAATTTTATGCATTCTGGCGTTCGTAGATACAAGAAAACTGTTAAAATTCTTCAGAAACGTCACTTTTGAAGTGTTTTCTTGTACTTTTAAGCCAATCAGATACCCTACGGGCTCGGAAAGTGCAACGAAACCATCAAATTTTAGCTAGAAACTGTATTTTTGTCGATTTTTATTGAATTTGAACTATATTTCAACGTTTTTTGATGGTTCTGAGCCACCAAACACACTTAAAGCATGCAGAATCGACTCAGAATAGGAAAAGGAGACGTTTAGGTCAATTTTATGCATTCTGGCGTTCGTAGATACAAGAAAACTGTTAAAATTCTTCAGAAACGTCACTTTTGAAGTGTTTTCTTGTACTTTTAAGCCAATCAGATACCCTACGGGCTCGGAAAGTGCAACGAAACCATCAAATTTTAGCTAGAAACTGTATTTTTGTCGATTTTTATTGAATTTGAACTATATTTCAACGTTTTTTGATGGTTCTGAGCCACCAAACACACTTAAAGCATGCAGAATCGACTCAGAATAGGAAAAGGAGACGTTTAGGTCAATTTTATGCATTCTGGCGTTCGTAGATACAAGAAAACTGTTAAAATTCTTCAGAAACGTCACTTTTGAAGTGTTTTCTTGTACTTTTAAGCCAATCAGATACCCTACGGGCTCGGAAAGTGCAACGAAACCATCAAATTTTAGCTAGAAACTGTATTTTTGTCGATTTTTATTGAATTTGAACTATATTTCAACGTTTTTTGATGGTTCTGAGCCACCAAACACACTTAAAGCATGCAGAATCGACTCAGAATAGGAAAAGGAGACGTTTAGGTCAATTTTATGCATTCTGGCGTTCGTAGATACAAGAAAACTGTTAAAATTCTTCAGAAACGTCACTTTTGAAGTGTTTTCTTGTACTTTTAAGCCAATCAGATACCCTACGGGCTCGGAAAGTGCAACGAAACCATCAAATTTTAGCTAGAAACTGTATTTTTGTCGATTTTTATTGAATTTGAACTATATTTCAACGTTTTTTGATGGTTCTGAGCCACCAAACACACTTAAAGCATGCAGAATCGACTCAGAATAGGAAAAGGAGACGTTTAGGTCAATTTTATGCATTCTGGCGTTCGTAGATACAAGAAAACTGTTAAAATTCTTCAGAAACGTCACTTTTGAAGTGTTTTCTTGTACTTTTAAGCCAATCAGATACCCTACGGGCTCGGAAAGTGCAACGAAACCATCAAATTTTAGCTAGAAACTGTATTTTTGTCGATTTTTATTGAATTTGAACTATATTTCAACGTTTTTTGATGGTTCTGAGCCACCAAACACACTTAAAGCATGCAGAATCGACTCAGAATAGGAAAAGGAGACGCTTTAGGTCAATTTTATGCATTCTGGCGTTCGTAGATACAAGAAAACTGTTAAAATTCTTCAGAAACGTCACTTTTGAAGTGTTTTCTTGTACTTTTAAGCCAATCAGATACCCTACGGGCTCGGAAAGTGCAACGAAACCATCAAATTTTAGCTAGAAACTGTATTTTTGTCGATTTTTATTGAATTTGAACTATATTTCAACGTTTTTTGATGGTTCTGAGCCACCAAACACACTTAAAGCATGCAGAATCGACTCAGAATAGGAAAAGGAGACGTTTAGGTCAATTTTATGCATTCTGGCGTTCGTAGATACAAGAAAACTGTTAAAATTCTTCAGAAACGTCACTTTTGAAGTGTTTTCTTGTACTTTTAAGCCAATCAGATACCCTACGGGCTCGGAAAGTGCAACGAAACCATCAAATTTTAGCTAGAAACTGTATTTTTGTCGATTTTTATTGAATTTGAACTATATTTCAACGTTTTTTGATGGTTCTGAGCCACCAAACACACTTAAAGCATGCAGAATCGACTCAGAATAGGAAAAGGAGACGTTTAGGTCAATTTTATGCATTCTGGCGTTCGTAGATACAAGAAAACTGTTAAAATTCTTCAGAAACGTCCCTTTTGAAGTGTTTTCTTGTACTTTTAAGCCAATCAGATACCCTACGGGCTCGGAAAGTTCAACGAAACCATCAAATTTTAGCTAGAAACTGTATTTTTGTCGATTTTTTTTGAATTTGAACTATATTTCAACGTTTTTTGATGGTTCTGAGCCACCAAACACACTTAAAGCATGCAGAATCGACTCAGAATAGGAAAAGGAGACGTTTAGGTCAATTTTATGCATTCTGGAGTTCGTAGATACAAGAAAACTGTTAAAATTCTTCAGAAACGTCACTTTTGAAGTGTTTTCTTGTACTTTTAAGCCAATCAGATACCCTACGGGCTCGGAAAGTGCAACGAAACCATCAAATTTTAGCTAGAAACTGTATTTTTGTCGATTTTTATTGAATTTGAACTATATTTCAACGTTTTTTGATGGTTCTGAGCCACCAAACACACTTAAAGCATGCAGAATCGACTCAGAATAGGAAAAGGAGACGCTTAGGTCAATTTTATGCATTCTGGCGTTCGTAGATACAAGAAAACTGTTAAAATTCTTCAGAAATGTCACTTTTGAAGTGTTTTCTTGTACTTTTAAGCCAATCAGATACCCAACGGGCTCGGAAAGTGCAACGAAACCATCAAATTTTAGCTAGAAACTGTATTTTTGTCGATTTTTATTGAATTTGAACTATATTTCAACGTTTTTTGATGGTTCTGAGCCACCAAACACACTTAAAGCATGCAGAATCGACTCAGAATAGGAAAAGGAGACGTTTAGGTCAATTTTATGCATTCTGGCGTTCGTAGATACAAGAAAACTGTTAAAATTCTTCAGAAACGTCACTTTTGAAGTGTTTTCTTGTACTTTTAAGCCAATCAGATACCCTACGGGCTCGGAAAGTGCAACGAAACCATCAAATTTTAGCTAGAAACTGTATTTTTGTCGATTTTTATTGAATTTGAACTATATTTCAACGTTTTTTGATGGTTCTGAGCCACCAAACACACTTAAAGCTTGCAGAATCGACTCAGAATAGGAAAAGGAGACGTTTAGGTCAATTTTATGCATTCTGGCGTTCGTAGATACAAGAAAACTGTTAAAATTCTTCAGAAACGTCACTTTTGAAGTGTTTTCTTGTACTTTTAAGCCAATCAGATACCCTACGGGCTCGGAAAGTGCAACGAAACCATCAAATTTTAGCTAGAAACTGTATTTTTGTCGATTTTTATTGAATTTGAACTATATTTCAACGTTTTTTGATGGTTCTGAGCCACCAAACACACTTAAAGCATGCAGAATCGACTCAGAATAGGAAAAGGAGACGTTTAGGTCAATTTTATGCATTCTGGCGTTCGTAGATACAAGAAAACTGTTAAAATTCTTCAGAAACGTCACTTTTGAAGTGTTTTCTTGTACTTTTAAGCCGATCAGATACCCTACGGGCTCGGAAAGTGCAACGAAACCATCAAATTTTAGCTAGAAACTGTATTTTTGTCGATTTTTATTGAATTTGAACTATATTTCAACGTTTTTTGATGGTTCTGAGCCACCAAACACACTTAAAGCATGCAGAATCGACTCAGAATAGGAAAAGGAGACGTTTAGGTCAATTTTATGCATTCTGGCGTTCGTAGATACTAGAAAACTGTTAAAATTCTTCAGAAACGTCACTTTTGAAGTGTTTTCTTGTACTTTTAAGCCAATCAGATACCCTACGGGCTCGGAAAGTTCAACGAAACCATCAAATTTTAGCTAGAAACTGTATTTTTGTCGATTTTTTTTGAATTTGAACTATATTTCAACGTTTTTTGATGGTTCTGAGCCACCAAACACACTTAAAGCATGCAGAATCGACTCAGAATAGGAAAAGGAGACGTTTAGGTCAATTTTATGCATTCTGGAGTTCGTAGATACAAGAAAACTGTTAAAATTCTTCAGAAACGTCACTTTTGAAGTGTTTTCTTGTACTTTTAAGCCAATCAGATACCCTACGGGCTCGGAAAGTGCAACGAAACCATCAAATTTTAGCTAGAAACTGTATTTTTGTCGATTTTTATTGAATTTGAACTATATTTCAACGTTTTTTGATGGTTCTGAGCCACCAAACACACTTAAAGCATGCAGAATCGACTCAGAATAGGAAAAGGAGACGCTTAGGTCAATTTTATGCATTCTGGCGTTCGTAGATACAAGAAAACTGTTAAAATTCTTCAGAAATGTCACTTTTGAAGTGTTTTCTTGTACTTTTAAGCCAATCAGATACCCTACGGGCTCGGAAAGTGCAACGAAACCATCAAATTTTAGCTAGAAACTGTATTTTTGTCGATTTTTATTGAATTTGAACTATATTTCAACGTTTTTTGATGGTTCTGAGCCACCAAACACACTTAAAGCATGCAGAATCGACTCAGAATAGGAAAAGGAGACGTTTAGGTCAATTTTATGCATTCTGGCGTTCGTAGATACAAGAAAACTGTTAAAATTCTTCAGAAACGTCACTTTTGAAGTGTTTTCTTGTACTTTTAAGCCAATCAGATACCCTACGGGCTCGGAAAGTGCAACGAAACCATCAAATTTTAGCTAGAAACTGTATTTTTGTCGATTTTTATTGAATTTGAACTATATTTCAACGTTTTTTGATGGTTCTGAGCCACCAAACACACTTAAAGCTTGCAGAATCGACTCAGAATAGGAAAAGGAGACGTTTAGGTCAATTTTATGCATTCTGGCGTTCGTAGATACAAGAAAACTGTTAAAATTCTTCAGAAACGTCACTTTTGAAGTGTTTTCTTGTACTTTTAAGCCAATCAGATACCCTACGGGCTCGGAAAGTGCAACGAAACCATCAAATTTTAGCTAGAAACTGTATTTTTGTCGATTTTTATTGAATTTGAACTATATTTCAACGTTTTTTGATGGTTCTGAGCCACCAAACACACTTAAAGCATGCAGAATCGACTCAGAATAGGAAAAGGAGACGTTTAGGTCAATTTTATGCATTCTGGCGTTCGTAGATACAAGAAAACTGTTAAAATTCTTCAGAAACGTCACTTTTGAAGTGTTTTCTTGTACTTTTAAGCCGATCAGATACCCTACGGGCTCGGAAAGTGCAACGAAACCATCAAATTTTAGCTAGAAACTGTATTTTTGTCGATTTTTATTGAATTTGAACTATATTTCAACGTTTTTTGATGGTTCTGAGCCACCAAACACACTTAAAGCATGCAGAATCGACTCAGAATAGGAAAAGGAGACGTTTAGGTCAATTTTATGCATTCTGGCGTTCGTAGATACTAGAAAACTGTTAAAATTCTTCAGAAACGTCACTTTTGAAGTGTTTTCTTGTACTTTTAAGCCAATCAGATACCCTACGGGCTCGGAAAGTGCAACGAAACCATCAAATTTTAGCTAGAAACTGTATTTTTGTCGATTTTTATTGAATTTGAACTATATTTCAACGTTTTTTGATGGTTCTGAGCCACCAAACACACTTAAAGCATGCAGAATCGACTCAGAATAGGAAAAGGAGACGTTTAGGTCAATTTTATGCATTCTGGCGTTCGTAGATACAAGAAAACTGTTAAAATTCTTCAGAAACGTCACTTTTGAAGTGTTTTCTTGTAATTTTAAGCCAATCAGATACCCAACGGGCTCGGAAAGTGCAACGAAACCATCAAATTTTAGCTAGAAACTGTATTTTTGTCGATTTTTATTGAATTTGAACTACATTTCAACGTTTTTTGATGGTTCTGAGCCACCAAACACACTTAAAGCATGCAGAATCGACTCAGAATAGGAAAAGGAGACGTTTAGGTCAATTTTATGCATTCTGGCGTTCGTAGATACAAGAAAACTGTTAAAATTCTTCAGAAACGTCACTTTTGAAGTGTTTTCTTGTACTTTTAAGCCAATCAGATACCCTACGGGCTCGGAAAGTGCAACGAAGCCATCAAATTTTAGCTAGAGACTGTATTTTTGTCGATTTTTATTGAATTTGAACTATATTTCAACGTTTTTTGATGGTTCTGAGCCACCAAACACACTTAAAGCATGCAGAATCGACTCAGAATAGGAAGAGGAGACGTTTAGGTCAATTTTATGCATTCTGGCGTTCGTAGATACAAGAAAACTGTTAAAATTCTTCAGAAACGTCACTTTTGAAGTATTTTCTTGTACTTTTAAGCCAATCAGATACCCTACGGGCTCGGAAAGTGCAACGAAACCATCAAATTTTAGCTAGAAACTGTATTTTTGTCGATTTTTATTGAATTTGAACTATATTTCAACGTTTTTTGATGGTTCTGAGGCACCAAACACACTTAAAGCATGCAGAATCGACTCAGAATAGGAAAAGGAGACGTTTAGGTCAATTTTATGCATTCTGGCGTTCGTAGATACAAGAAAACTGTTAAAATTCTTCAGAAACGTCACTTTTGAAGTGTTTTCTTGTACTTTTAAACCAATCAGATACCCTACGGGCTCGGAAAGTGCAACGAAACCATCAAATTTTAGCTAGAAACTGTATTTTTGTCGATTTTTATTGAATTTGAACTATATTTCAACGTTTTTTGATGGTTCTGAGCCACCAAACACACTTAAAGCATGCAGAATCGACTCAGAATAGGAAAAGGAGACGTTTAGGTCAATTTTATGCATTCTGGCGTTCGTAGATACAAGAAAACTGTTAAAATTCTTCAGAAACGTCACTTTTGAAGTGTTTTCTTGTACTTTTAAGCCAATCAGATACCCAACGGGCTCGGAAAGTGCAACGAAACCATCAAATTTTAGCTAGAAACTGTATTTTTGTCGATTTTTATTGAATTTGAACTATATTTCAACGTTTTTTGATGGTTCTGAGCCACCAAACACACTTAAAGCATGCAGAATCGACTCAGAATAGGAAAAGGAGACGTTTAGGTCAATTTTATGCATTCTGGCGTTCGTAGATACCAGAAAACTGTTAAAATTCTTCAGAAACGTCACTTTTGAAGTGTTTTCTTGTACTTTTAAGCCAATCAGATACCCTACGGGCTCGGAAAGTGCAACGAAACCATCAAATTTTAGCTAGAAACTGTATTTTTGTCGATTTTTATTGAATTTGAACTATATTTCAACGTTTTTTGATGGTTCTGAGCCACCAAACACACTTAAAGCATGCAGAATCGACTCAGAATAGGAAAAGGAGACGTTTAGGTCAATTTTATGCATTCTGGCGTTCGTAGATACAAGAAAACTGTTAAAATTCTTCAGAAACGTCACTTTTGAAGTGTTTTCTTGTACTTTTAAGCCAATCAGATACCCTACGGGCTCGGAAAGTGCAACGAAACCATCAAATTTTAGCTAGAAACTGTATTTTTGTCGATTTTTATTGAATTTGAACTATATTTCAACGTTTTTTGATGGTTCTGAGCCACCAAACACACTTAAAGCATGCAGAATCGACTCAGAATAGGAAAAGGAGACGTTTAGGTCAATTTTATGCATTCTGGCGTTCGTAGATACAAGAAAACTGTTAAAATTCTTCAGAAACGTCACTTTTGAAGTGTTTTCTTGTACTTTTAAGCCAATCAGATACCCTACGGGCTCGGAAAGTGCAACGAAACCATCAAATTTTAGCTAGAAACTGTATTTTTGTCGATTTTTATTGAATTTGAACTATATTTCAACGTTTTTTGATGGTTCTGAGCCACCAAACACACTTAAAGCATGCAGAATCGACTCAGAATAGGAAAAGGAGACGTTTAGGTCAATTTTATGTATTCTGGCGTTCGTAGATACAAGAAAACTGTTAAAATTCTTCAGAAACGTCACTTTTGAAGTGTTTTCTTGTACTTTTAAGCCAATCAGATACCCAACGGGCTCGGAAAGTGCAACGAAACCATCAAATTTTAGCTAGAAACTGTATTTTTGTCGATTTTTATTGAATTTGAACTATATTTCAACGTTTTTTGATGGTTCTGAGCCACCAAACACACTTAAAGCATGCAGAATCGACTCAGAATAGGAAAAGGAGACGTTTAGGTCAATTTTATGCATTCTGGCGTTCGTAGATACAAGAAAACTGTTAAAATTCTTCAGAAACGTCACTTTTGAAGTGTTTTCTTGTACTTTTAAGCCAATCAGATACCCTACGGGCTCGGAAAGTGCAACGAAACCATCAAATTTTAGCTAGAAACTGTATTTTTGTCGATTTTTATTGAATTTGAACTATATTTCAACGTTTTTTGATGGTTCTGAGCCACCAAACACACTTAAAGCATGCAGAATCGACTCAGAATAGGAAAAGGAGACGTTTAGGTCAATTTTATGCATTCTGCCGTTCGTAGATACAAGAAAACTGTTAAAATTCTTCAGAAACGTCACTTTTGAAGTGTTTTCTTGTACTTTTAAGCCAATCAGATACCCTACGGGCTCGGAAAGTGCAACGAAACCATCAAATTTTAGCTAGAAACTGTATTTTTGTCGATTTTTATTGAATTTGAACTATATTTCAACGTTTTTTGATGGTTCTGAGCCACCAAACACACTTAAAGCATGCAGAATCGACTCAGAATAGGAAAAGGAGACGTTTAGGTCAATTTTATGCATTCTGGCGTTCGTAGATACAAGAAAACTGTTAAAATTCTTCAGAAACGTCACTTTTGAAGTGTTTTCTTGTACTTTTAAGCCAATCAGATACCCTACGGGCTCGGAAAGTGCAACGAAACCATCAAATTTTAGCTAGAAACTGTATTTTTGTCGATTTTTATTGAATTTGAACTATATTTCAACGTTTTTTGATGGTTCTGAGCCACCAAACACACTTAAAGCATGCAGAATCGACTCAGAATAGGAAAATGAGACGTTTAGGTCAATTTTATGCATTCTGGCGTTCGTAGATACAAGAAAACTGTTAAAATTCTTCAGAAACGTCACTTTTGAAGTGTTTTCTTGTACTTTTAAGCCAATCAGATACCCTACGGGCTCGGAAAGTGCAACGAAACCATCAAATTTTAGCTAGAAACTGTATTTTTGTCGATTTTTATTGAATTTGAACTATATTTCAACGTTTTTTGATGGTTCTGAGCCACCAAACACACTTAAAGCATGCAGAATCGACTCAGAATAGGAAAAGGAGACGTTTAGGTCAATTTTATGCATTCTGGCGTTCGTAGATACAAGAAAACTGTTAAAATTCTTCAGAAACGTCACTTTTGAAGTGTTTTCTTGTACTTTTAAGCCAATCAGAAACCCTACGGGCTCGGAAAGTGCAACGAAACCATCAAATTTTAGCTAGAAACTGTATTTTTGTCGATTTTTATTGAATTTGAACAATATTTCAACGTTTTTTGATGGTTCTGAGCCACCAAACACACTTAAAGCATGCAGAATCGACTCAGAATAGGAAAAGGAGTCGTTTAGGTCAATTTTATGCATTCTGGCGTTCGTAGATACAAGAAAACTGTTAAAATTCTTCAGAAACGTCACTTTTGAAGGGTTTTCTTGTAATTTTAAGCCAATCAGATACCCTACGGGCTCGGAAAGTGCAACGAAACCATCAAATTTTAGCTAGAAACTGTATTTTTGTCGATTTTTATTGAATTTGAACTATATTTCAACGTTTTTTGATGGTTCTGAGCCACCAAACACACTTAAAGCATGCAGAATCGACTCAGAATAGGAAAAGGAGACGTTTAGGTCAATTTTATGCATTCTGGCGTTCGTAGATACAAGAAAACTGTTAAAATTCTTCAGAAACGTCACTTTTGAAGTGTTTTCTTGTACTTTTAAGCCAATCAGATACCCTACGGGCTCGGAAAGTGCAACGAAACCATCAAATTTTAGCTAGAAACTGTATTTTTGTCGATTTTTATTGAATTTGAACTATATTTCAACGTTTTTTGATGGTTCTGAGCCACCAAACACACTTAAAGCATGCAGAATCGACTCAGAATAGGAAAAGGAGACGTTTAGGTCAATTTTATGCATTCTGGCGTTCGTAGATACAAGAAAACTGTTAAAATTCTTCAGAAACGTCACTTTTGAAGTGTTTTCTTGTACTTTTAAGCCAATCAGATACCCTACGGGCTCGGAAAGTGCAACGAAACCATCAAATTTTAGCTAGAAACTGTATTTTTGTCGATGTTTATTGAATTTGAACTATATTTCAACGTTTTTTGATGGTTCTGAGCCACCAAACACACTTAAAGCATGCAGAATCGACTCAGAATAGGAAAAGGAGACGTTTAGGTCAATTTTATGCATTCTGGCGTTCGTAGATACAAGAAAACTGTTAAAATTCTTCAGAAACGTCACTTTTGAAGTGTTTTCTTGTACTTTTAAGCCAATCAGATACCCTACGGGCTCGGAAAGTGCAACGAAACCATCAAATTTTAGCTAGAAACTGTATTTTTGTCGATTTTTATTGAATTTGAACTATATTTCAACGTTTTTTGATGGTTCTGAGCCACCAAACACACTTAAAGCATGCAGAATCGACTCAGAATAGGAAAAGGAGACGTTTAGGTCAATTTTATGCATTCTGGCGTTCGTAGATACAAGAAAACTGTTAAAATTCTTCAGAAACGTCACTTTTGAAGTGTTTTCTTGTACTTTTAAGCCAATCAGATACCCAACGGGCTCGGAAAGTGCAACGAAACCATCAAATTTTAGCTAGAAACTGAATTTTTGTCGATTTTTATTGAATTTGAACTATATTTCAACGTTTTTTGATGGTTCTGAGCCACCAAACACACTTAAAGCATGCAGAATCGACTCAGAATAAGAAAAGGAGACGTTTAGGTCAATTTTATGCATTCTGGCGTTCGTAGATACAAGAAAACTGTTAAAATTCTTCAGAAACGTCACTTTTGAAGTGTTTTCTTGTACTTTTAAGCCAATCAGATATCCTACGGGCTCGGAAAGTGCAACGAAACCATCAAATTTTAGCTAGAAACTGTATTTTTGTCGATTTTAATTGAATTTGAACTATATTTCAACGTTTTTTGATGGTTCTGAGCCACCAAACACACTTAAAGCATGCAGAATCGACTCAGAATAGGAAAAGGAGACGTTTAGGTCAATTTTATGCATTCTGGCGTTCGTAGATACAAGAAAACTGTTAAAATTCTTCAGAAACGTCACTTTTGAAGTGTTTTCTTGTACTTTTAAGCCAATCAGATACCCTACGGGCTCGGAAAGTGCAACGAAACCATCAAATTTTAGCTAGAAACTGTATTTTTGTCGATTTTTATTGAATTTGAACTATATTTCAACGTTTTTTGATGGTTCTGAGCCACCAAACACACTTAAAGCATGCAGAATCGACTCAGAATAGGAAAAGGAGACGTTTAGGTCAATTTTATGCATTCTGGCGTTCGTAGATACAAGAAAACTGTTAAAATTCTTCAGAAACGTCACTTTTGAAGTGTTTTCTTGTACTTTTAAGCCAATCAGAAACCCTACGGGCTCGGAAAGTGCAACGAAACCATCAAATTTTAGCTAGAAACTGTATTTTTGTCGATTTTTATTGAATTTGAACTATATTTCAACGTTTTTTGATGGTTCTGAGCCACCAAACACACTTAAAGCATGCAGAATCGACTCAGAATAGGAAAAGGAGTCGTTTAGGTCAATTTTATGCATTCTGGCGTTCGTAGATACAAGAAAACTGTTAAAATTCTTCAGAAACGTCACTTTTGAAGGGTTTTCTTGTAATTTTAAGCCAATCAGATACCCTACGGGCTCGGAAAGTGCAACGAAACCATCAAATTTTAGCTAGAAACTGTATTTTTGTCGATTTTTATTGAATTTGAACTATATTTCAACGTTTTTTGATGGTTCTGAGCCACCAAACACACTTAAAGCATGCAGAATCGACTCAGAATAGGAAAAGGAGACGTTTAGGTCAATTTTATGCATTCTGGCGTTCGTAGATACAAGAAAACTGTTAAAATTCTTCAGAAACGTCACTTTTGAAGTGTTTTCTTGTACTTTTAAGCCAATCAGATACCCTACGGGCTCGGAAAGTGCAACGAAACCATCAAATTTTAGCTAGAAACTGTATTTTTGTCGATTTTTATTGAATTTGAACTATATTTCAACGTTTTTTGATGGTTCTGAGCCACCAAACACACTTAAAGCATGCAGAATCGACTCAGAATAGGAAAAGGAGACGTTTAGGTCAATTTTATGCATTCTGGCGTTCGTAGATACAAGAAAACTGTTAAAATTCTTCAGAAACGTCACTTTTGAAGTGTTTTCTTGTACTTTTAAGCCAATCAGATACCCTACGGGCTCGGAAAGTGCAACGAAACCATCAAATTTTAGCTAGAAACTGTATTTTTGTCGATGTTTATTGAATTTGAACTATATTTCAACGTTTTTTGATGGTTCTGAGCCACCAAACACACTTAAAGCATGCAGAATCGACTCAGAATAGGAAAAGGAGACGTTTAGGTCAATTTTATGCATTCTGGCGTTCGTAGATACAAGAAAACTGTTAAAATTCTTCAGAAACGTCACTTTTGAAGTGTTTTCTTGTACTTTTAAGCCAATCAGATACCCTACGGGCTCGGAAAGTGCAACGAAACCATCAAATTTTAGCTAGAAACTGTATTTTTGTCGATTTTTATTGAATTTGAACTATATTTCAACGTTTTTTGATGGTTCTGAGCCACCAAACACACTTAAAGCATGCAGAATCGACTCAGAATAGGAAAAGGAGACGTTTAGGTCAATTTTATGCATTCTGGCGTTCGTAGATACAAGAAAACTGTTAAAATTCTTCAGAAACGTCACTTTTGAAGTGTTTTCTTGTACTTTTAAGCCAATCAGATACCCAACGGGCTCGGAAAGTGCAACGAAACCATCAAATTTTAGCTAGAAACTGAATTTTTGTCGATTTTTATTGAATTTGAACTATATTTCAACGTTTTTTGATGGTTCTGAGCCACCAAACACACTTAAAGCATGCAGAATCGACTCAGAATAAGAAAAGGAGACGTTTAGGTCAATTTTATGCATTCTGGCGTTCGTAGATACAAGAAAACTGTTAAAATTCTTCAGAAACGTCACTTTTGAAGTGTTTTCTTGTACTTTTAAGCCAATCAGATATCCTACGGGCTCGGAAAGTGCAACGAAACCATCAAATTTTAGCTAGAAACTGTATTTTTGTCGATTTTAATTGAATTTGAACTATATTTCAACGTTTTTTGATGGTTCTGAGCCACCAAACACACTTAAAGCATGCAGAATCGACTCAGAATAGGAAAAGGAGACGTTTAGGTCAATTTTATGCATTCTGGCGTTCGTAGATACAAGAAAACTGTTAAAATTCTTCAGAAACGTCACTTTTGAAGTGTTTTCTTGTACTTTTAAGCCAATCAGATACCCTACGGGCTCGGAAAGTGCAACGAAACCATCAAATTTTAGCTAGAAACTGTATTTTTGTCGATTTTTATTGAATTTGAACTATATTTCAACGTTTTTTGATGGTTCTGAGCCACCAAACACACTTAAAGCATGCAGAATCGACTCAGAATAGGAAAAGAAGACGTTTAGGTCAATTTTATGCATTCTGGCGTTCGTAGATACAAGAAAACTGTTAAAATTCTTCAGAAACGTCACTTTTGAAGTGTTTTCTTGTACTTTTAAGCCAATCAGATACCCTACGGGCTCGGAAAGTGCAACGAAACCATCAAATTTTAGCTAGAAACTGTATTTTTGTCGATTTTTATTGAATTTGAACTATTTTTCAACGTTTTTTGATGGTTCTGAGCCACCAAACACACTTAAAGCATGCAGAATCGACTCAGAATAGGAAAAGGAGACGTTTAGGTCAATTTTATGCATTCTGGCGTTCGTAGATACAAGAAAACTGTTAAAATTCTTCAGAAACGTCACTTTTGAAGTGTTTTCTTGTACTTTTAAGCCAATCAGATACCCTACGGGCTCGGAAAGTGCAACGAAACCATGAAATTTTAGCTAGAAACTGTATTTTTGTCGATTTTTATTGAATTTGAACTATATTTCAACGTTTTTTGATGGTTCTGAGCCACCAAACACACTTAAAGCATGCAGAATCGACTCAGAATAGGAAAAGGAGACGTTTAGGTCAATTTTATGCATTCTGGCGTTCGTAGATACAAGAAAACTGTTAAAATTCTTCAGAAACGTCACTTTTGAAGTGTTTTCTTGTACTTTTAAGCCAATCAGATACCCTACGGCCTCGGAAAGTGCAACGAAACCATCAAATTTTAGCTAGAAACTGTATTTTTGTCGATTTTTATTGAATTTGAACTATATTTCAACGTTTTTTGATGGTTCTGAGCCACCAAACACACTTAAAGCATGCAGAATCGACTCAGAATAGGAAAAGGAGACGTTTAGGTCAATTTTATGCATTCTGGCGTTCGTAGATACAAGAAAACTGTTAAAATTCTTCAGAAACGTCACTTTTGAAGTGTTTTCTTGTACTTTTAAGCCAATCAGATACCCTACGGGCTCGGAAAGTGCAACGAAACCATCAAATTTTAGCTAGAAACTGTATTTTTGTCGATTTTTATTGAATTTGAACTATATTTCAACGTTTTTTGATGGTTCTGACCCACCAAACACACTTAAAGCATGCAGAATCGACTCAGAATAGGAAAAGGAGACGTTTAGGTCAATTTTATGCATTCTGGCGTTCGTAGATACAAGAAAACTGTTAAAATTCTTCAGAAACGTCACTTTTGAAGTGTTTTCTTGTACTTTTAAGCCAATCAGATACCCTACGGGCTCGGAAAGTGCAACGAAACCATCAAATTTTAGCTAGAAACTGTATTTTTGTCGATTTTTATTGAATTTGAACTACATTTCAACGTTTTTTGATGGTTCTGAGCCACCAAACACACTTAAAGCATGCAGAATCGACTCAGAATAGGAAAAGGAGACGTTTAGGTCAATTTTATGCATTCTGGCGTTCGTAGATACAAGAAAACTGTTAAAATTCTTCAGAAACGTCACTTTTGAAGTGTTTTCTTGTACTTTTAAGCCAATCAGATACCCAACGGGCTCGGAAAGTGCAACGAAACCATCAAATTTTAGCTAGAAACTGTATTTTTGTCGATTTTTATTGAATTTGAACTATATTTCAACGTTTTTTGATGGTTCTGAGCCACCAAACACACTTAAAGCATGCAGAATCGACTCAGAATAGGAAAAGGAGACGTTTAGGTCAATTTTATGCATTCTGGCGTTCGTAGATACAAGAAAACTGTTAAAATTCTTCAGAAACGTCACTTTTGAAGTGATTTCTTGTACTTTTAAGCCAATCAGATACCCTACGGGCTCGGAAAGTGCAACGAAACCATCAAATTTTAGCTAGAAACTGAATTTTTGTCGATTTTTATTGAATTTGAACTATATTTCAACGTTTTTTGATGGTTCTGAGCCACCAAACACACTTAAAGCATGCAGAATCGACTCAGAATTGGAAAAGGAGACGTTTAGGTCAATTTTATGCATTCTGGCGTTCGTAGATACAAGAAAACTGTTAAAATTCTTCAGAAACGTCACTTTTGAAGTGTTTTCTTGTACTTTTAAGCCGATCAGATACCCTACGGGCTCGGAAAGTGCAACGAAACCATCAAATTTTAGCTAGAAACTGTATTTTTGTCGATTTTTATTGAATTTGAACTATATTTCAACGTTTTTTGATGGTTCTGAGCCACCAAACACACTTAAAGCATGCAGAATCGACTCAGAATAGGAAAAGGAGACGTTTAGGTCAATTTTATGCATTCTGGCGTTCGTAGATACAAGAAAACTGTTAAAATTCTTCAGAAACGTCACTTTTGAAGTGTTTTCTTGTACTTTTAAGCCAATCAGATACCCTACGGGCTCGGAAAGTGCAACGAAACCATGAAATTTTAGCTAGAAACTGTATTTTTGTCGATTTTTATTGAATTTGAACTATATTTCAACGTTTTTTGATGGTTCTGAGCCACCAAACACACTTAAAGCATGCAGAATCGACTCAGAATAGGAAAAGGAGACGTTTAGGTCAATTTTATGCATTCTGGCTTTCGTAGATACAAGAAAACTGTTAAAATTCTTCAGAAACGTCACTTTTGAAGTGTTTTCTTGTACTTTTAAGCCAATCAGATACCCTACGGCCTCGGAAAGTGCAACGAAACCATCAAATTTTAGCTAGAAACTGTATTTTTGTCGATTTTTATTGAATTTGAACTATATTTCAACGTTTTTTGATGGTTCTGAGCCACCAAACACACTTAAAGCATGCAGAATCGACTCAGAATAGGAAAAGGAGACGTTTAGGTCAATTTTATGCATTCTGGCGTTCGTAGATACAAGAAAACTGTTAAAATTCTTCAGAAACGTCACTTTTGAAGTGTTTTCTTGTACTTTTTAGCCAATCAGATACCCTACGGGCTCGGAAAGTGCAACGAAACCATCAAATTTTAGCTAGAAACTGTATTTTTGTCGATTTTTATTGAATTTGAACTATATTTCAACGTTTTTTGATGGTTCTGAGCCACCAAACACACTTAAAGCATGCAGAATCGACTCAGAATAGGAAAAGGAGACGTTTAGGTCAATTTTATGCATTCTGGCGTTCGTAGATACAAGAAAACTGTTAAAATTCTTCAGAAACGTCACTTTTGAAGTGTTTTCTTGTACTTTTAAGCCAATCAGATACCCTACGGGCTCGGAAAGTGCAACGAAACCATCAAATTTTAGCTAGAAACTGTATTTTTGTCGATTTTTATTGAATTTGAACTACATTTCAACGTTTTTTGATGGTTCTGAGCCACCAAACACACTTAAAGCATGCAGAATCGACTCAGAATAGGAAAAGGAGACGTTTAGGTCAATTTTATGCATTCTGGCGTTCGTAGATGCAAGAAAACTGTTAAAATTCTTCAGAAACGTCACTTTTGAAGTGTTTTCTTGTACTTTTAAGCCAATCAGATACCCTACGGGCTCGGAAAGTGCAACGAAACCATCAAATTTTAGCTAGAAACTGTATTTTTGTCGATTTTTATTGAATTTGAACTATATTTCAACGTTTTTTGATGGTTCTGAGCCACCAAACACACTTAAAGCATGCAGAATCGACTCAGAATAGGAAAAGGAGACGTTTAGGTCAATTTTATGCATTCTGGCGTTCGTAGATACAAGAAAACTGTTAAAATTCTTCAGAAACGTCACTTTTGAAGTGATTTCTTGTACTTTTAAGCCAATCAGATACCCTACGGGCTCGGAAAGTGCAACGAAACCATCAAATTTTAGCTAGAAACTGAATTTTTGTCGATTTTTATTGAATTTGAACTATATTTCAACGTTTTTTGATGGTTCTGAGCCACCAAACACACTTAAAGCATGCAGAATCGACTCAGAATAGGAAAAGGAGACGTTTAGGTCAATTTTATGCATTCTGGCGTTCGTAGATACAAGAAAACTGTTAAAATTCTTCAGAAACGTCACTTTTGAAGTGTTTTCTTGTACTTTTAAGCCGATCAGATACCCTACGGGCTCGGAAAGTGCAACGAAACCATCAAGTTTTAGCTAGAAACTGTATTTTTGTCGATTTTTATTGAATTTGAACTATATTTCAACGTTTTTTGATGGTTCTGAGCCACCAAACACACTTAAAGCATGCAGAATCGACTCAGAATAGGAAAAGGAGACGTTTAGGTCAATTTTATGCATTCTGGCGTTCGTAGATACAAGAAAACTGTTAAAATTCTTCAGAAACGTCACTTTTGAAGTGTTTTCTTGTACTTTTAAGCCAATCAGATACCCTACGGGCTCGGAAAGAGCAACGAAACCATCAAATTTTAGCTAGAAACTGTATTTTGGTCGATTTTTATTGAATTTGAACTATATTTCAACGTTTTTTGATGGTTCTGAGCCACCAAACACACTTAAAGTATGCAGAATCGACTCAGAATAGGAAAAGGAGACGTTTAGGTCAATTTTATGCATTCTGGCGTTCGTAGATACAAGAAAACTGTTAAAATTCTTCAGAAACGTCACTTTTGAAGTGTTTTCTTGTACTTTTAAGCCAATCAGATACCCTACGGGCTCGGAAAGTGCAACGAAACCATCAAATTTTAGCTAGAAACTGTATTTTTGTCGATTTTTATTGAATTTGAACTATATTTCAACGTTTTTTGATGGTTCTGAGCCACCAAACACACTTAAAGCATGCAGAATCGACTCAGAATAGGAAAAGGAGACGTTTAGGTCAATTTTATGCATTCTGGCGTTCGTAGATACAAGAAAACTGTTAAAGTTCTTCAGAAACGTCACTTTTGAAGTGTTTTCTTGTACTTTTAAGCCAATCAGATACCCTACGAGCTCGGAAAGTGCAACGAAACCATCAAATTTTAGCTAGAAACTGTATTTTTGTCGATTTTTATTGAATTTGAACTATATTTCAACGTTTTTTGATGGTTCTGAGCCACCAAACACACTTAAAGCATGCAGAATCGACTCAGAATAGGAAAAGGAGACGTTTAGGTCAATTTTATGCATTCTGGCGTTCGTAGATACAAGAAAACTGTTAAAATTCTTCAGAAACGTCACTTTTGAAGTGTTTTCTTGTACTTTTAAGCCAATCAGATACCCTACGGGCTCGGAAAGTGCAACGAAACCATCAAATTTTAGCTAGAAACTGTATTTTTGTCGATTTTTATTGAATTTGAACTATATTTCAACGTTTTTTGATGGTTCTGAGCCACCAAACACACTTAAAGCATGCAGAATCGACTCAGAATAGGAAAAGGAGACGTTTAGGTCAATTTTATGCATTCTGGCGTAGATACAAGAAAACTGTTAAAATTCTTCAGAAACGTCACTTTTGAAGTGTTTTCTTGTACTTTTAAGCCAATCAGATACCCTACGGGCTCGGAAAGTGCAACGAAACCATCAAATTTTAGCTAGAAACTGTATTTTTGTCGATTTTTATTGAATTTGAACTATATTTCAACGTTTTTTGATGGTTCTGAGCCACCAAACACACTTAAAGCATGCAGAATCGACTCAGAATAGGAAAAGGAGACGTTTAGGTCAATTTTATGCATTCTGGCGTTCGTAGATACAAGAAAACTGTTAAAATTCTTCAGAAACGTCACTTTTGAAGTGTTTTCTTGTACTTTTAAGCCAATCAGATACCCTACGGGCTCGGAAAGTGCAACGAAACCATCAAATTTTAGCTAGAAACTGTATTTTTGTCGATTTTTATTGAATTTGAACTATATTTCAACGTTTTTTGATGGTTCTGAGCCACCAAACACACTTAAAGCATGCAGAATCGACTCAGAATAGGAAAAGGAGACGTTTAGGTCAATTTTATGCATTCTGGCGTTCGTAGATACAAGAAAACTGTTAAAATTCTTCAGAAACGTCACTTTTGAAGTGTTTTCTTGTACTTTTAAGCCAATCAGATACCCAACGGGCTCGGAAAGTGCAACGAAACCATCAAATTTTAGCTAGAAACTGTATTTTTGTCGATTTTTATTGAATTTGAACTATATTTCAACGTTTTTTGATGGTTCTGAGCCACCAAACACACTTAAAGCATGCAGAATCGACTCAGAATAGGAAAAGGAGACGTTTAGGTCAATTTTATGCATTCTGGCGTTCGTAGATACAAGAAAACTGTTAAAATTCTTCAGAAACCTCACTTTTGAAGTGTTTTCTTGTAATTTTAAGCCAATCAGATACCCTACGGGCTCGGAAAGTGCAACGAAACCATCAAATTTTAGCTAGAAACTGTATTTTTGTCGATTTTTATTGAATTTGAACTATATTTCAACGTTTTTTGATGGTTCTGAGCCACCAAACACACTTAAAGCATGCAGAATCGACTCAGAATAGGAAAAGGAGACGTTTAGGTCAATTTTATGCATTCTGGCTTTCGTAGATACAATAAAACTGTTAAAATTCTTCAGAAACGTCACTTTTGAAGTGTTTTCTTGTACTTTTAAGCCACTCAGATACCCTACGGGCTCGGACAGTGCAACGAAACCATCAAATTTTAGCTAGAAACTGTATTTTTGTCGATTTTTATTGAATTTGAACTATATTTCAACGTTTTTTGATGGTTCTGAGCCACCAAACACACTTAAAGCATGCAGAATCGACTCAGAATAGGAAAAGGAGACGTTTAGGTCAATTTTATGCATTCTGGCGTTCGTAGATACAAGAAAACTGTTAAAATTCTTCAGAAACGTCACTTTTGAAGTGTTTTCTTGTACTTTTAAGCCAATCAGATACCCTACGGGCTCGGAAAGTGCAACGAAACCTTCAAATTTTAGCTAGAAACTGTATTTTTGTCGATTTTTATTGAATTTGAACTATATTTCAACGTTTTTTGATGGTTCTGAGCCACCAAACACACTTAAAGCATGCAGAATCGACTCAGAATAGGAAAAGGAGACGTTTAGGTCAATTTTATGCATTCTGGCGTTCGTAGATACAAGAAAACTGTTAAAATTCTTCAGAAACGTCACTTTTGAAGTGTTTTCTTGTACTTTTAAGTCAATCAGATACCCAACGGGCTCGGAAAGTGCAACGAAACCATCAAATTTTAGCTAGAAACTGTATTTTTGTCGATTTTTATTGAATTTGAACTATATTTCAACGTTTCTTGATGGTTCTGAGCCACCAAACACACTTAAAGCATGCAGAATCGACTCAGAATAGGAAAAGGAGACGTTTAGGTCAATTTTATGCATTCTGGCGTTCGTAGATACAAGAAAACTGTTAAAATTCTTCAGAAACGTCACTTTTGAAGTGTTTTCTTGTACTTTTAAGCCAATCAGATACCCTACGGGCTCGGAAAGTGCAACGAAACCATCAAATTTTAGCTAGAAACTGTATTTTTGTCGATTTTTATTGAATTTGAACTATATTTCAACGTTTTTTGATGGTTCTGAGCCACCAAACACACTTAAAGCATGCAGAATCGACTCAGAATAGGAAAAGGAGACGTTTAGGTCAATTTTATGCATTCTGGCGTTCGTAGATACAAGAAAACTGTTAAAATTCTTCAGAAACGTCACTTTTGAAGTGTTTTCTTGTACTTTTAAGCCGATCAGATACCCTACGGGCTCGGAAAGTGCAACGAAACCATCAAATTTTAGCTAGAAACTGTATTTTTGTCGATTTTTATTGAATTTGAACTATATTTCAACGTTTTTTGATGGTTCTGAGCCACCAAACACACTTAAAGCATGCAGAATCGACTCAGAATAGGAAAAGGAGACGTTTAGGTCAATTTTATGCATTCTGGCGTTCGTAGATACAAGAAAACTGTTAAAATTCTTCAGAAACGTCACTTTTGAAGTGTTTTCTTGTACTTTTAAGCCAATCAGATACCCTACGGGCTCGGAAAGTGCAACGAAACCATCAAATTTTAGCTAGAAACTGTATTTTTGTCGATTTTTATTGAATTTGAACTATATTTCAACGTTTTTTGATGGTTCTGAGCCACCAAACACACTTAAAGCATGCAGAATCGACTCAGAATAGGAAAAGGAGACGTTTAGGTCAATTTTATGCATTCTGGCGTTCGTAGATACAAGAAAACTGTTAAAATTCTTCAGAAACGTCACTTTTGAAGTGTTTTCTTGTACTTTTAAGCCAATCAGATACCCTACGGGCTCGGAAAGTGCAACGAAACCATCAAATTTTAGCTAGAAACTGTATTTTTGTCGATTTTTATTGAATTTGAACTATATTTAAAAGTTTTTTGATGGTTCTGAGCCACCAAACACACTTAAAGCATGCAGAATCGACTCAGAATAGGAAAAGGAGACGTTTAGGTCAATTTTATGCATTCTGGCGTTCGTAGATTCAAGAAAACTGTTAAAATTCTTCAGAAACGTCACTTTTGAAGTGTTTTCTTGTACTTTTAAGCCAATCAAATAGACTACGGGCTCGGAAAGTGCAACGAAACCATCAAATTTTAGCTAGAAACTGTATTTTTGTCGATTTTTATTGAATTTGAACTATATTTCAACGTTTTTTGATGGTTCTGAGCCACCAAACACACTTAAAGCATGCAGAATCGACTCAGAATAGGAAAAGGAGACGTTTAGGTCAATTTTATGCATTCTGGCGTTCGTAGATACAAGAAAACTGTTAAAATTCTTCAGAAACGTCACTTTTGAAGTGTTTTCTTGTACTTTTAAGCCAATCAGATACCCTACGGGCTCGGAAAGTGCAACGAAACCATCAAATTTTAGCTAGAAACTGTATTTTTGTCGATTTTTATTGAATTTGAACTATATTTCAACGTTTTTTGATGGTTCTGAGCCACCAAACACACTTAAAGCATGCAGAATCGACTCAGAATAGGAAAAGGAGACGTTTAGGTCAATTTTATGCATTCTGGCGTTCGTAGATACAAGAAAACTGTTAAAATTCTTCAGAAACGTCACTTTTGAAGTGTTTTCTTGTACTTTTAAGCCAATCAGATACCCTACGGGCTCGGAAAGTGCAACGAAACCATCAAATTTTAGCTAGAAACTGTATTTTTGTCGATTTTTATTGAATTTGAACTATATTTCAACGTTTTTTGATGGTTCTGAGCCACCAAACACACTTAAAGCATGCAGAATCGACTCAGAATAGGAAAAGGAGACGTTTAGGTCAATTTTATGCATTCTGGCGTTCGTAGATACAAGAAAACTGTTAAAATTCTTCAGAAACGTCACTTTTGAAGTGTTTTCTTGTACTTTTAAGCCAATCAGATACCCAACGGGCTCGGAAAGTGCAACGAAACCATCAAATTTTAGCTAGAAACTGTATTTTTGTCGATTTTTATTGAATTTGAACTATATTTCAACGTTTCTTGATGGTTCTGAGCCACCAAACACACTTAAAGCATGCAGAATCGACTCAGAATAGGAAAAGGAGACGTTTAGGTCAATTTTATGCATTCTGGCGTTCGTAGATACAAGAAAACTGTTAAAATTCTTCAGAAACGTCACTTTTGAAGTGTTTTCTTGTACTTTTAAGCCGATCAGATACCCTACGGGCTCGGAAAGTGCAACGAAACCATCAAATTTTAGCTAGAAACTGTATTTTTGTCGATTTTTATTGAATTTGAACTATATTTCAACGTTTTTTGATGGTTCTGAGCCACCAAACACACTTAAAGCATGCAGAATCGACTCAGAATAGGAAAAGGAGACGTTTAGGTCAATTTTATGCATTCTGGCGTTCGTAGATACAAGAAAACTGTTAAAATTCTTCAGAAACGTCACTTTTGAAGTGTTTTCTTGTACTTTTAAGCCAATCAGATACCCTACGGGCTCGGAAAGTGCAACGAAACCATCAAATTTTAGCTAGAAACTGTATTTTTGTCGATTTTTATTGAATTTGAACTATATTTAAAAGTTTTTTGATGGTTCTGAGCCACCAAACTCACTTAAAGCATGCAGAATCGACTCAGAATAGGAAAAGGAGACGTTTAGGTCAATTTTATGCATTCTGGCGTTCGTAGATACAAGAAAACTGTTAAAATTCTTCAGAAACGTCACTTTTGAAGTGTTTTCTTGTACTTTTAAGCCAATCAGATACCCTACGGGCTCGGAAAGTGCAACGAAACCATCAAATTTTAGCTAGAAACTGTATTTTTGTCGATTTTTATTGAATTTGAACTATATTTCAACGTTTTTTGATGGTTCTGAGCTTTCTTGTACTTTTAAGCCAATCAGATACCCTACGGGCTCGGAAAGTGCAACGAAACCATCAAATTTTAGCTAGAAACTGTATTTTTGTCGATTTTTATTGAAATTGAACTATATTTCAACGTTTTTTGATGGTTCTGAGCCACCAAACACACTTAAAGCATGCAGAATCGACTCAGAATAGGAAAAGGAGACGTTTAGGTCAATTTTATGCATTCTGGCGTTCGTAGATACAAGAAAACTGTTAAAATTCTTCAGAAACGTCACTTTTGAAGTGTTTTCTTGTACTTTTAAGCCAATCAGATACCCTACGGGCTCGGAAAGTGCAACGAAACCATCAAATTTTAGCTAGAAGCTGTATTTTTGTCGATTTTTATTGAATTTGAACTATATTTCAACGTTTTTTGATGGTTCTGAGCCACCAAACACACTTAAAGCATGCAGAATCGACTCAGAATAGGAAAAGGAGACGTTTAGGTCAATTTTATGCATTCTGGCGATCGTAGATACAAGAAAACTGTTAAAATTCTTCAGAAACGTCACTTTTGAAGTGTTTTCTTGTACTTTTAAGCCAATCAGATACCCTACGGGCTCGGAAAGTGCAACGAAACCATCAAATTTTAGCTAGAAACTGTATTTTTATCGATTTTTATTGAATTTGAACTATATTTCAACGTTTTTTGATGGTTCTGAGCCACCAAACACACTTAAAGCATGCAGAATCGACTCAGAATAGGAAAAGGAGACGTTTAGGTCAATTTTATGCATTCTGGCGTTCGTAGATACAAGAAAACTGTTAAAATTCTTCAGAAACGTCACTTTTGAAGTGTTTTCTTGTACTTTTAAGCCACGGGCTCGGAAAGTGCAACGAAACCATCAAATTTTAGCTAGAAACTGTATTTTTGTCGATTTTTATTGAATTTGAACTATATTTCAACGTTTTTCGATGGTTCTGAGCCACCAAACACACTTAAAGCATGCAGAATCGACTCAGAATAGGAAAAGGAGACGTTTAGGTCAATTTTATGCATTCTGGCGTTCGTTGATACAAGAAAACTGTTAAAATTCTTCAGAAACGTCACTTTTGAAGTGTTTTCTTGTACTTTTAAGCCAATCAGATACCCTACGGGCTCGGAAAGTGCAACGAAACCATCAAATTTTAGCTAGAAACTGTATTTTTGTCGATTTTTATTGAATTTGAACTATATTTCAACGTTTTTTGATGGTTCTGAGCCACCAAACACACTTAAAGCATGCAGAATCGACTCAGAATAGGAAAAGGAGACGTTTAGGTCAATTTTATGCATTCTGGCGTTCGTAGATACAAGAAAACTGTTAAAATTCTTCAGAAACGTCACTTTTGAAGTGTTTTCTTGTACTTTTAAGCCAATCAGATACCCAACGGGCTCGGAAAGTGCAACGAAACCATCAAATTTTAGCTAGAAACTGTATTTTTGTCGATTTTTATTGAATTTGAACTATATTTCAACGTTTTTTGATGGTTCTGAGCCACCAAACACACTTAAAGCATGCAGAATCGACTCAGAATAGGAAAAGGAAGTGAACCATCAAAGACAAAGTGCGAGAGTGGTCGATTTGTGTTTCTCTGTGAATTTTCGCTGCCTTTGGTATGTTTATTCCTCTTTTAATATATTTTGAATAGCATAATTCCGTGCAGTTTATTTTTGCGGTTATTTTGAATTGATTTATTTTCTCTAGTTCGTTTATGTGAACTAGTAATTTAGGATTTAATTTATTAATTTCATTTGGTTATCTTCAACAGCTTGAGTTTTTGTTGCTGATAGCTTATCTCTAGTCGGCCGTTGGCCGACTAGTCGGTTCAGGGTCTGCGCTCTTAAGTCTATTTTTGAAGTGATTTCAAGTAGTAAATTTATTTATTTATTTATTAATTGTTGTTGCTCTCAATTAGCATTGCTTTGTGAATTGATATATTTTTGCCTCATTGAGTCGCTCCATTTTGGGAGAGGTGTGATTTCAGCATCTTCACTATGTTGACTCCTTGTGGTGCTTGCTTAGCTGCAATCAGTGATGATAGCACTGCACTGCTTTGTGCTGGTATCTGCAATAGGCGATTTCATACTGGTTGCATTAATATTTCATCTGAACTGTACAGACAATTTAAAATTGTTGCTGGTTTGTCCTGGAAATGTGTAGACTGTGACAGAAAATGTTTTTCATTAGATCAATCTGGTTTACATAGTTTTCTGGAACAAAAATATAATGAAATGCTAAAAAATTTGAATTCGGTTTTTGACGATTTAAAAAATAATTTTCTCCAAGTAGCAGAATCTAAACTGTGTACACCTGAAAAAGTATCTCCTTTGCAGGAAACTGTTCCTTATTCTCAGGTCTTAAAAGACAAGTCTCAACCAGCGGTAATAGTTAAGCCTAAAGATAAGGAACAATCTGCAGCTAAAACTAAAAATGACATAAACAAAAATATTAATCCTTTGGACTCTCAGTTGACGCTTGCTAAAGTTAAAAACGTTAAGGATGGTGGCATTCTGGTCGGTTTTTCATCGAGAAATGATAACTTACGTTTTAAAAAAATGGCACGTGAAAAGTTAGCTGAAAATTATGAAATACAGGAAATTAAAGGTGTTCAGCCTCGCGTTAAAGTTGTTGGCATGTCTGAAACTTATAAAGAAGATGAAATAGCTGAGTTTATTGAGTATGCTGTTCGTAGCAATTGTACTGGTATAAATCTTAATCTGGAATGTACTCTGGTTAAATTTTTCCCGACTAGAAAAAACTCTAAGGTTTATCAGGCAATTCTGCAAGTAGACAAAATGTCATATGAGACGTTAATGAAGGCCGGTGATTTATTTATTGGATATGACCACTGCTATGTTTTTGATGCTGTGCAAATTCTTCGCTGCTATAATTGCAATGGTTTTCACCATTCTTCTAAGTCGTGTTCGAATGCGAAATCCTGTCCTAAATGTGGTGAATCGGAAGGGCTTGATCACACGCCGGGCAACTGCAGAGCTGATGAACTTAAATGTGTTAATTGCCTTAGAGCAGTAAGAGAGGATAAAGAACTGCTAGATGTTAGACACGGAGCTTGGGACTTATCATGTCCTATTTATCTGAGACACCTTGAAAAATTTAAAAAAGGGTTATTGTTAAAAAAATAGCAATTAGGGTTAGACCCAAATAATTCATTTTGCTTGTTAGGGACTATTGTTAACACTTCATCGACATATTCAAGTAATAATAAGACTTTTAGTAACTGTTTAAGCATTTTGTATCAAAATACTAGAGGTCTTGGAACTAAAACTGACTTAATTTATGAGTTTAGTACGACTTGCATTTTTGATGTAGTTGCTATTTCGGAAACTTGGCTAAGACCGGATATCGATGATAGTGAGTTATTTTCATCGGATTTTGTAGTATTTAGAAAAGACAGAGACTTCGGAAGATCGGTTAAGTCTAGAGGCGGTGGAGTCTTATTAGCTGTGAAAAAATCGTTGTCGGCTACGTTAATTAATTTGAAAGGTCCTTTGTTTGTTTCGTTGACAGAGATAGATATTATTGCTGTCAAAATTTCTAATTTTAATATTCCCATCTACATATTTGTTTTGTATATACCTCCAGGTACTGCCTCAGGTACCTTTTACGATTTTGTGGATGCTATTTTCTCTTTAGAATTTATATTCCGTTCTAAGGTCATTTTAGTAGGAGATTTCAATGTCCCTGAATACCGTAATTCTTTAGAAACAGGTAATTCTTTAGGAAATACTGTTCCACTACTTCACCTTTTGGAAACACTTGAACTATCTCAACTCAATAATATTTTAAATGCTCATAATCGGCTACTGGATCTTGTTGCATCTAATATGTCCTGTACTGTTACAAGATCTGATGAGTATCTTGTACCCGAAGATCAGTATCATCCGACTCTGTTGATAAATGTTAATAACATCGCTGGACGTCAGAGTTATATAAAAGGTGTAGTCCCGACAGATAGTTACAATTTTCGTAATGTTAATATTGGTTTACTCACTGAAGGCATCTCTAACATTGATTGGTCCACACTCTACAATATCACAAATGCAAACTTAGCCTGCCATGAGTTTTATGGGAATCTTTATGAAATATTTACTATGATGGTGCCAACAAATAAACCTCGTAAACATAAGTACCCTCCTTGGTTTTCTGTAGAGATAATAAAAGAAATAAAAATGAAAGCAAAATTTTGGAAAGCATACAAACGAGATGGTAACAACAAGGATTATGAGGAATTTAGGATATTGCGTAGGCGCATTAAACTGAAAGTAAAAACTCTTTACAAAGACTATATTGCCATGGTTGAAGAGCAGATTTCCAATGATCCAAAAAAATTTTGGCAGTTTGTTAAGATTAAGAAAAGCGGTACTGATATACCCCTTAATATGATCGTTAATGATATGAATATATCAGGTCCTACAAATATCGTGGAAGCATTTGCCAACGTTTTCAGAGCAGCGTATAACCTTTCCTCAGACAAAGTATCCACACAGGAGTATATTTCTGTAAGGCCCGATGTGTCATTATTTCCTGTTTCTGAGCAAGAGGTCTTCGAGGCGATTAATAAACTCAAGTCCAAATTTACGGCTGGTCCTGACAAAATTCCGTCCATAATAATTAGAGAATGTGCCTCTGTTCTAGTTGCTCCGCTTACGTTTTTAATTAATTTATGCCTGAAAAGTGCGACTTTCCCTGATGAGTGGAAAAAATCCAAAATTGTTCCTATTTTCAAAAGCGGTGACAAAAACATAGTTGAAAATTATCGTCCAGTGGCATTGATGAATAACTTCGCTAAGGTGTTCGAATTTATTATCTACAAACAAATGATATTCCAACTTAAGAATTCCTTAACGGAAGTGCAACATGGTTTTGTACCTGGTAGGTCGACGGTAACTAATTTGTGTGAGATTACGCAGTTTATCTCTAGCGCTACTGATTCTAATTGTCAAACTGATGTGATCTATCTAGACTGTTCAAAAGCTTTTGATAGACTGGATCACAGAATACTCTTGTCTAAGCTTGACGTCATTGGTTGTACACCTAAATTGTTAAAATTTTTCTCTTCCTATTTATCGGAACGTAAATGTTTCGTCCTTGTCCACGGATATATATCTGAAGAATTTGAGGCAGTTTCGGGAGTACCGCAAGGTTCAGTTCTTGGGCCGTTGCTTTTTAACGTTTTCATTAATGACATTGTCAATGGTCTGAATGTGCAATGTTCCTTATATGCTGATGACCTCAAAATATATTCCAAAATACACAGCGTGGAGGACTGTGAAAATTTACAAAAAAATCTTGAAGCAACTGTCAATTGGTGTCAGGCAAACAAGATGCCTATTAATAGAAAAAAGTGTGTGACAATGACTTTCGGACTGAAAAAGAATGAAATATTGTTCAATTATAAGATAGGGGAAGTAATATTGAGTAGGCCAGAAATCGTGAGTGACTTAGGAGTAATATTTGATAAAAAATTGTTATTCTCAAGGCATATTGAGACAACTGTTAGCAAATCCTTAAAGACCTATGGATATATAGTACGCAATTCTAAAGATTTCAAGAATAATTCGACATTACTGCGGATTTTTAACTCCTTGGTAAGAAGTCAGCTAGAGTATGCTTCTGTGGTATGGTTTCCGCATTATTCAAATTATCGTCAGAATCTGGAGCGAGTGGTGAGAAGATTTTTTAAATACCTTTGTTATCGGAATGACGGCGTCTATCCAGTTCAAGGATACTCCCATACGAGATTATTGGAAAGGTTCTCAGCACAGAGTCTGACTGATCGGAATAAAAGAGCTCGAGTGATATTTTTGCACAAATTAATAAACTCCATATTTGACTGTCCGAGAGTACTCGCACAATTAAATTTTCATATCAGTGCAAGACCATATCACACTAGGTGCAAAAATTTATTCTATGTTTATGTTTCCAGAACAGACGTGTTGAAATACTCCCCACTGTATACAATGTGCGAATTAGGTAACCATGTTCACAATGAACTTGATTTATTTCACTGTACGATCAGAGAATTAAAGAAGAGTGAATTTTTCTGAGTAAATAATAAATTGAAGTTTGAATTACTAGGTGTATTCTAAGTTGCATGCTCAGTAATTGGAGCTTGACTCTGTTTGAGCATGCTATTCAATAATAATAATAATAATAATAATAATAATAATAAAAGGAGAAGTTTAGGTCAATTTTATGCATTCTGGCGTTCGTAGATACAAGAAAACTGTTAAAATTCTTCAGAAACGTCACTTTTGAAATGTTTTCTTGTACTTTTAAGCCAATCAGATAAAATTCTTCAGAAACGTCACTTTTGAAGTGTTTTCTTGTACTTTTAAGCCAATCAGATACCCTACGGGCTCGGAAAGTGCAACGAAACCATCAAATTTTAGCTAGAAACTGTATTTTTGTCGATTTTTATTGAATTTGAACTATATTTCAACGTTTTTTGATGGTTCTGAGCCACCAAACACACTTAAAGCATGCAGAATCGACTCAGAATGGGAAAAGGAGACGTTTAGGTCAATTTTATGCATTCTGGCGTTCGTAGATACAAGAAAACTGTTAAAATTCTTCAGAAACGTCACTTTTGAAGTGTTTTCTTGTACTTTTAAGCCAATCAGATACCCTACGGGCTCGGAAAGTGCAACGAAACCATCAAATTTTAGCTAGAAACTGTATTTTTGTCGATTTTTATTGAATTTGAACTATATTTCAACGTTTTTTGATAGTTCTGAGCCACCAAACACACTTAAAGCATGCAGAATCGACTCAGAATAGGAAAAGGAGAAGTTTAGGTCAATTTTATGCATTCTGGCGTTCGTAGATACAAGAAAACTGTTAAAATTCTTCAGAAACGTCACTTTTGAAGTGTTTTCTTGTACTTTTAAGCCAATCAGATACCCTACGGGCTCGGAAAGTGCAACGAAACCATCAAATTTTAGCTAGAAACTGTATTTTTGTCGATTTTTATTGAATTTGAACTATATTTCAACGTTTTTTGATGGTTCTGAGCCACCAAACACACTTAAAGCATGCAGAATCGACCCAGAATAGGAAAAGGAGACGTTTAGGTCAATTTTATGCATTCTGGCGATCGTAGATACAAGAAAACTGTTAAAATTCTTCAGAAACGTCACTTTTGAAGTGTTTTCTTGTACTTTTAAGCCAATCAGATACCCTACGGGCTCGGAAAGTGCAACGAAACCATCAAATTTTAGCTAGAAACTGTATTTTTATCGATTTTTATTGAATTTGAACTATATTTCAACGTTTTTTGATGGTTCTGAGCCACCAAACACACTTAAAGCATGCAGAATCGACTCAGAATAGGAAAAGGAGACGTTTAGGTCAATTTTATGCATTCTGGCGTTCGTAGATACAAGAAAACTGTTAAAATTCTTCAGAAACGTCACTTTTGAAGTGTTTTCTTGTACTTTTAAGCCACGGGCTCGGAAAGTGCAACGAAACCATCAAATTTTAGCTAGAAACTGTATTTTTGTCGATTTTTATTGAATTTGAACTATATTTCAACGTTTTTCGATGGTTCTGAGCCACCAAACACACTTAAAGCATGCAGAATCGACTCAGAATAGGAAAAGGAGACGTTTAGGTCAATTTTATGCATTCTGGCGTTCGTTGATACAAGAAAACTGTTAAAATTCTTCAGAAACGTCACTTTTGAAGTGTTTTCTTGTACTTTTAAGCCAATCAGATACCCTACGGGCTCGGAAAGTGCAACGAAACCATCAAATTTTAGCTAGAAACTGTATTTTTGTCGATTTTTATTGAATTTGAACTATATTTCAACGTTTTTTGATGGTTCTGAGCCACCAAACACACTTAAAGCATGCAGAATCGACTCAGAATAGGAAAAGGAGACGTTTAGGTCAATTTTATGCATTCTGGCGTTCGTAGATACAAGAAAACTGTTAAAATTCTTCAGAAACGTCACTTTTGAAGTGTTTTCTTGTACTTTTAAGCCAATCAGATACCCAACGGGCTCGGAAAGTGCAACGAAACCATCAAATTTTAGCTAGAAACTGTATTTTTGTCGATTTTTATTGAATTTGAACTATATTTCAACGTTTTTTGATGGTTCTGAGCCACCAAACACACTTAAAGCATGCAGAATCGACTCAGAATAGGAAAAGGAGACGTTTAGGTCAATTTTATGCATTCTGGCGTTCGTAGATACAAGAAAACTGTTAAAATTCTTCAGAAACGTCACTTTTGAAGTGTTTTCTTGTACTTTTAAGCCAATCAGATACCCTACGGGCTCGGAAAGTGCAACGAAACCATCAAATTTTAGCTAGAAACTGTATTTTTGTCGATTTTTATTGAATTTGAACTATATTTCAACGTTTTTTGATGGTTTTGAGCCACCAAACACACTTAAAGCATGCAGAATCGACTCAGAATAGGAAAAGGAGACGTTTAGGTCAATTTTATGCATTCTGGCGTTCGTAGATACAAGAAAACTGTTAAAATTCTTCAGAAACGTCACTTTTGAAGTGTTTTCTTGTACTTTTAAGCCAATCAGATACCCTACGGGCTCGGAAAGTGCAACGAAACCATCAAATTTTAGCTAGAAACTGTATTTTTGTCGATTTTTATTGAATTTGAACTATATTTCAACGTTTTTTGATGGTTCTGAGCCACCAAACACACTTAAAGCATGCAGAATCGACTCAGAATAGGAAAAGGAGACGTTTAGGTCAATTTTATGCATTCTGGCGTTCGTAGATACAAGAAAACTGTTAAAATTCTTCAGAAACGTCACTTTTGAAGTGTTTTCTTGTACTTTTAAGCCAATCAGATACCCTACGGGCTCGGAAAGTGCAACGAAACCATCAAATTTTAGCTAGAAACTGTATTTTTGTCGATTTTTATTGAATTTGAACTATATTTCAACGTTTTTTGATGGTTCTGAGCCACCAAACACACTTAAAGCATGCAGAATCGACTCAGAATAGGAAAAGGAGACGTTTAGGTCAATTTTATGCATTCTGGCGTTCGTAGATACAAGAAAACTGTTAAAATTCTTCAGAAACGTCACTTTTGAAGTGTTTTCTTGTACTTTTAAGCCAATCAGATACCCTACGGGCTCGGAAAGTGCAACGAAACCATCAAATTTTAGCTAGAAACTGTATTTTTGTCGATTTTTATTGAATTTGAACTATATTTCAACGTTTTTTGATGGTTCTGAGCCACCAAACACACTTAAAGCATGCAGAATCGACTCAGAATAGGAAAAGGAGACGTTTAGGTCAATTTTATGCATTCTGGCGTTCGTAGATACAAGAAAACTGTTAAAATTCTTCAGAAACGTCACTTTTGAAGTGTTTTCTTGTACTTTTAAGCCAATCAGATACCCTACGGGCTCGGAAAGTGCAACGAAACCATCAAATTTTAGCTAGAAACTGTATTTTTGTCGATTTTTATTGAATTTGAACTATATTTCAACGTTTTTTGATAGTTCTGAGCCACCAAACACACTTAAAGCATGCAGAATCGACTCAGAATAGGAAAAGGAGAAGTTTAGGTCAATTTTATGCATTCTGGCGTTCGTAGATACAAGAAAACTGTTAAAATTCTTCAGAAACGTCACTTTTGAAGTGTTTTCTTGTACTTTTAAGCCAATCAGATACCCTACGGGCTCGGAAAGTGCAACGAAACCATCAAATTTTAGCTAGAAACTGTATTTTTGTCGATTTTTATTGAATTTGAACTATATTTCAACGTTTTTTGATGGTTCTGAGCCACCAAACACACTTAAAGCATGCAGAATCGACTCAGAATAGGAAAAGGAGACGTTTAGGTCAATTTTATGCATTCTGGCGTTCGTAGATACAAGAAAACTGTTAAAATTCTTCAGAAACGTCACTTTTGAAGTGTTTTCTTGTACTTTTAAGCCAATCAGATACCCTACGGGCTCGGAAAGTGCAACGAAACCATCAAATTTTAGCTAGAAACTGTATTTTTGTCGATTTTTATTAAATTTGAACTATATTTCAACGTTTTTTGATGGTTCTGAGCCACCAAACACACTTAAAGCATGCAGAATCGACTCAGAATAGGAAAAGGAGACGTTTAGGTCAATTTTATGCATTCTGGCGTTCGTAGATACAAGAAAACTGTTAAAATTCTTCAGAAACGTCACTTTCGAAGTGTTTTCTTGTACTTTTAAGCCAATCAGATACCCTACGGGCTCGGAAAGTGCAACGAAACCATCAAATTTTAGCTAGAAACTGTATTTTTGTCGATTTTTATTGAATTTGAACTATATTTCAACGTTTTTTGATGGTTCTGAGCCACCAAACACACTTAAAGCATGCAGAATCGACTCAGAATAGGAAAAGGAGACGTTTAGGTCAATTTTATGCATTCTGGCGTTCGTAGATACAAGAAAACTGTTAAAATTCTTCAGAAACGTCACTTTTGAAGTGTTTTCTTGTACTTTTAAGCCAATCAGATACCCTACGGGCTCGGAAAGTGCAACGAAACCATCAAATTTTAGCTAGAAACTGTATTTTTGTCGATTTTTATTGAATTTGAACTATATTTCAACGTTTTTTGATGGTTCTGAGCCACCAAACACACTTAAAGCATGCAGAATCGACTCAGAATAGGAAAAGGAGACGTTTAGGTCAATTTTATGCATTCTGGCGTTCGTAGATACAAGAAAACTGTTAAAATTCTTCAGAAACGTCACTTTTGAAGTGTTTTCTTGTACTTTTAAGCCAATCAGATACCCTACGGGCTCGGAAAGTGCAACGAAACCATCAAATTTTAGCTAGAAACTGTATTTTTGTCGATTTTTATTGAATTTGAACTATATTTCAACGTTTTTTGATGGTTCTGAGCCACCAAACACACTTAAAGCATGCAGAATCGACTCAGAATAGGAAAAGGAGACGTTTAGGTCAATTTTATGCATTCTGGCGTTCGTAGATACAAGAAAACTGTTAAAATTCTTCAGAAACGTCACTTTTGAAGTGTTTTCTTGAACTTTTAAGCCAATCAGATACCCTACGGGCTCGGAAAGTGCAACGAAACCATCAAATTTTAGCTAGAAACTGTATTTTTGTCGATTTTTATTGAATTTGAACTATATTTCAACGTTTTTTGATGGTTCTGAGCCACCAAACACACTTAAAGCATGCAGAATCGACTCAGAATAGGAAAAGGAGACGTTTAGGTCAATTTTATGCATTCTGGCGTTCGTAGATACAAGAAAACTGTTAAAATTCTTCAGAAACGTCACTTTTGAAGTGTTTTCTTGTACTTTTAAGCCAATCAGATACCCTACGGGCTCGGAAAGTGCAACGAAACCATCAAATTTTAGCTAGAAACTGTATTTTTGTCGATTTTTATTGAATTTGAACTATATTTCAACGTTTTTTGATGGTTCTGAGCCACCAAACACACTTAAAGCATGCAGAATCGACTCAGAATAGGAAAAGGAGACGTTTAGGTCAATTTTATGCATTCTGGCGTTCGTAGATACAAGAAAACTGTTAAAATTCTTCAGAAACGTCACTTTTGAAGTGTTTTCTTGTACTTTTAAGCCAATCAGATACCCTACGGGCTCGGAAAGTGCAACGAAACCATCAAATTTTAGCTAGAAACTGTATTTTTGTCGATTTTTATTGAATTTGAACTATATTTCAACGTTTTTTGATGGTTCTGAGCCACCAAACACACTTAAAGCATGCAGAATCGACTCAGAATAGGAAAAGGAGACGTTTAGGTCAATTTTATGCATTCTGGCGTTCGTAGATACAAGAAAACTGTTAAAATTCTTCAGAAACGTCACTTTTGAAGTGTTTTCTTGTACTTTTAAGCCAATCAGATACCCTACGGGCTCGGAAAGTGCAACGAAACCATCAAATTTTAGCTAGAAACTGTATTTTTGTCGATTTTTATTGAATTTGAACTATATTTCAACGTTTTTTGATGGTTCTGAGCCACCAAACACACTTAAAGCATGCAGAATCGACTCAGAATAGGAAAAGGAGACGTTTAGGTCAATTTTATGCATTCTGGCGTTCGTAGATACAAGAAAACTGTTAAAATTCTTCAAAAACGTCACTTTTGAAGTGTTTTCTTGTACTTTTAAGCCAATCAGATACCCTACGGGCTCGGAAAGTGCAACGAAACCATCAAATTTTAGCTAGAAACTGTATTTTTGTCGATTTTTATTGAATTTGAACTATATTTCAACGTTTTTTGATGGTTCTGAGCCACCAAACACACTTAAAGCATGCAGAATCGACTCAGAATAGGAAAAGGAGACGTTTAGGTCAATTTTATGCATTCTGGCGTTCGTAGATACAAGAAAACTGTTAAAATTCTTCAGAAACGTCACTTTTGAAGTGTTTTCTTGTACTTTTAAGCCAATCAGATACCCTACGGGCTCGGAAAGTGCAACGAAACCATCAAATTTTAGCTAGAAACTGTATTTTTGTCGATTTTTATTGAATTTGAACTATATTTCAACGTTTTTTGATGGTTCCGAGCCACCAAACACACTTAAAGCATGCAGAATCGACTCAGAATAGGAAAAGGAGACGTTTAGGTCAATTTTATGCATTCTGGCGTTCGTAGATACAAGAAAACTGTTAAAATTCTTCAGAAACGTCACTTTTGAGGTGTTTTCTTGTACTTTTAAGCCAATCAGATACCCTACGGGCTCGGAAAGTGCAACGAAACCATCAAATTTTAGCTAGAAACTGTATTTTTGTCGATTTTTATTGAATTTGAACTATATTTCAACGTTTTTTGATGGTTCTGAGCCACCAAACACACTTAAAGCATGCAGAATCGACTCAGAATAGGAAAAGGAGACGTTTAGGTCAATTTTATGCATTCTGGCGTTCGTAGATACAAGAAAACTGTTAAAATTCTTCAGAAACGTCACTTTTGAAGTGTTTTCTTGTACTTTTAAGCCAATCAGATACCCTACGGGCTCGGAAAGTGCAACGAAACCATCAAATTTTAGCTAGAAACTGTATTTTTGTCGATTTTTATTGAATTTGAACTATATTTCAACGTTTTTTGATGGTTCTGAGCCACCAAACACACTTAAAGCATGCAGAATCGACTCAGAATAGGAAAAGGAGACGTTTAGGTCAATTTTATGCATTCTGGCGTTCGTAGATACAAGAAAACTGTTAAAATTCTTCAGAAACGTCACTTTTGAAGTGTTTTCTTGTACTTTTAAGCCAATCAGATACCCAACGGGCTCGGAAAGTGCAACGAAACCATCAAATTTTAGCTAGAAACTGTATTTTTGTCGATTTTTATTGAATTTGAACTATATTTCAACGTTTTTTGATGGTTCTGAGCCACCAAACACACTTAAAGCATGCAGAATCGACTCAGAATAGGAAAAGGAGACGTTTAGGTCAATTTTATGCATTCTGGCGTTCGTAGATACAAGAAAACTGTTAAAATTCTTCAGAAACGTCACTTTTGAAGTGTTTTCTTGTACTTTTAAGCCAATCAGATAACCTACGGGCTCGGAAAGTGCAACGAAACCATCAAATTTTAGCTAGAAACTGTATTTTTGTCGATTTTTATTGAATTTGAACTATATTTCAACGTTTTTTGATAGTTCTGAGCCACCAAACACACTTAAAGCATGCAGAATCGACTCAGAATAGGAAAAGGAGAAGTTTAGGTCAATTTTATGCATTCTGGCGTTCGTAGATACAAGAAAACTGTTAAAATTCTTCAGAAACGTCACTTTTGAAGTGTTTTCTTGTACTTTTAAGCCAATCAGATACCCTACGGGCTCGGAAAGTGCAACGAAACCATCAAATTTTAGCTAGAAACTGTATTTTTGTCGATTTTTATTGAATTTGAACTATATTTCAACGTTTTTTGAGGGTTCTGAGCCACCAAACACACTTAAAGCATGCAGAATCGACTCAGAATAGGAAAAGGAGACGTTTAGGTCAATTTTATGCATTCTGGCGTTCGTAGATACAAGAAAACTGTTAAAATTCTTCAGAAACGTCACTTTTGAAGTGTTTTCTTGTACTTTTAAGCCAATCAGATACCCTACGGGCTCGGAAAGTGCAACGAAACCATCAAATTTTAGCTAGAAACTGTATTTTTGTCGATTTTTATTGAATTTGAACTATATTTCAACGTTTTTTGATGGTTCTGAGCCACCAAACACACTTAAAGCATGCAGAATCGACTCAGAATAGGAAAAGGAGACGTTTAGGTCAATTTTATGCATTCTGGCGTTCGTAGATACAAGAAAACTGTTAAAATTCTTCAGAAACGTCACTTTTGAAGTGTTTTCTTGTACTTTTAAGCCAATCAGATACCCTACGGGCTCGGAAAGTGCAACGAAACCATCAAATTTTAGCTAGAAACTGTATTTTTGTCGATTTTTATTGAATTTGAACTATATTTCAACGTTTTTTGATGGTTCTGAGCCACCAAACACACTTAAAGCATGCAGAATCGACTCAGAATAGGAAAAGGAGACGTTTAGGTCAATTTTATGCATTCTGGCGTTCGTAGATTCAAGAAAACTGTTAAAATTCTTCAGAAACGTCACTTTTGAAGTGTTTTCTTGTACTTTTAAGCCAATCAGATACCCTACGGGCTCGGAAAGTGCAACGAAACCATCAAATTTTAGCTAGAAACTGTATTTTTGTCGATTTTTATTGAATTTGAACTATATTTCAACGTTTTTTGATGGTTCTGAGCCACCAAACACACTTAAAGCATGCAGAATCGACTCAGAATAGGAAAAGGAGACGTTTAGGTCAATTTTATGCATTCTGGCGTTCGTAGATACAAGAAAACTGTTAAAATTCTTCAGAAACGTCACTTTTGAAGTGTTTTCTTGTACTTTTAAGCCAATCAGATACCCTACGGGCTCGGAAAGTGCAACGAAACCATCAAATTTTAGCTAGAAACTGTATTTTTGTCGATTTTTATTGAATTTGAACTATATTTCAACGTTTTTTGATGGTTCTGAGCCACCAAACACACTTAAAGCATGCAGAATCGACTCAGAATAGGAAAAGGAGACGTTTAGGTCAATTTTATGCATACTGGCGTTCGTAGATACAAGAAAACTGTTAAAATTCTTCAGAAACGTCACTTTTGAAGTGTTTTCTTGTACTTTTAAGCCAATCAGATACCCTACGGGCTCGGAAAGTGCAACGAAACCATCAAATTTTAGCTAGAAACTGTATTTTTGTCGATTTTTATTGAATTTGAACTATATTTCAACGTTTTTTGATGGTTCTGAGCCACCAAACACACTTAAAGCATGCAGAATCGACTCAGAATAGGAAAAGGAGACGTTTAGGTCAATTTTATGCATTCTGGCGTTCGTAGATACAAGAAAACTGTTAAAATTCTTCAGAAACGTCACTTTTGAAGTGTTTTCTTGTACTTTTAAGCCAATCAGATACCCTACGGGCTCGGAAAGTGCAACGAAACCATCAAATTTTAGCTAGAAACTGTATTTTTGTCGATTTTTATTGAATTTGAACTATATTTCAACGTTTTTTGATGGTTCTGAGCCACCAAACACACTTAAAGCATGCAGAATCGACTCAGAATAGGAAAAGGAGACGTTTAGGTCAATTTTATGCATTCTGGCGTTCGTAGATACAAGAAAACTGTTAAAATTCTTCAGAAACGTCACTTTTGAAGTGTTTTCTTGTACTTTTAAGCCAATCAGATACCCTACGGGCTCGGAAAGTGCAACGAAACCATCAAATTTTAGCTAGAAACTGTATTTTTGTCGATTTTTATTGAATTTGAACTATATTTCAACGATTTTTGATGGTTCTGAGCCACCAAACACACTTAAAGCATGCAGAATCGACTCAGAATAGGAAAAGGAGACGTTTAGGTCAATTTTATGCATTCTGGCGTTCGTAGATACAAGAAAACTGTTAAAATTCTTCAGAAACGTCACTTTTGAAGTGTTTTCTTGTACTTTTAAGCCAATCAGATACCCTACGGGCTCGGAAAGTGCAACGAAACCATCAAATTTTAGCTAGAAACTGTATTTTTGTCGATTTTTATTGAATTTGAACTATATTTCAACGTTTTTTGATGGTTCTGAGCCACCAAACACACTTAAAGCATGCAGAATCGACTCAGAATAGGAAAAGGAGACGTTTAGGTCAATTTTATGCATTCTGGCGTTCGTAGATACAAGAAAACTGTTAAAATTCTTCAGAAACGTCACTTTTGAAGTGTTTTCTTGTACTTTTAAGCCAATCAGATACCCTACGGGCTCGGAAAGTGCAACGAAACCATCAAATTTTAGCTAGAAACTGTATTTTTGTCGATTTTTGTTGAATTTGAACTATATTTCAACGTTTTTTGATGGTTCTGAGCCACCAAACACACTTAAAGCATGCAGAATCGACTCAGAATAGGAAAAGGAGACGTTTAGGTCAATTTTATGCATTCTGGCGTTCGTAGATACAAGAAAACTGTTAAAATTCTTCAGAAACGTCACTTTTGAAGTGTTTTCTTGTACTTTTAAGCCAATCAGATACCTACGGCTCGGAAAGTGCAACGAAACCATCAAATTTTAGCTAGAAACTGTATTTTTGTCGATTTTTATTGAATTTGAACTATATTTCAACGTTTTTTGATGGTTCTGAGCCACCAAACACACTTAAAGCATGCAGAATCGACTCAGAATAGGAAAAGGAGACGTTTAGGTCAATTTTATGCATTCTGGCGTTCGTAGATACAAGAAAACTGTTAAAATTCTTCAGAAACGTCACTTTTGAAGTGTTTTCTTGTACTTTTAAGCCAATCAGATACCCTACGCTCTCGGAAAGTGCAACGAAACCATCAAATTTTAGCTAGAAGCTGTATTTTTGTCGATTTTTATTGAATTTGAACTATATTTCAACGTTTTTTGATGGTTCTGAGCCACCAAACACACTTAAAGCATGCAGAATCGACTCAGAATAGGAAAAGGAGACGTTTAGGTCAATTTTATGCATTCTGGCGTTCGTAGATACAAGAAAACTGTTAAAATTCTTCAGAAACGTCACTTTTGAAGTGTTTTCTTGTACTTTTAAGCCAATCAGATACCCTACGGGCTCGGAAAGTGCAACGAAACCATCAAATTTTAGCTAGAAACTGTATTTTCGTCGATTTTTATTGAATTTGAACTATATTTCAACGTTTTTTGATGGTTCTGAGCCACCAAACACACTTAAAGCATGCAGAATCAACTCAGAATAGGAAAAGGAGACGTTTAGGTCAATTTTATGCATTCTGGCGTTCGTAGATACAAGCAAACTGTTAAAATTCTTCAGAAACGTCACTTTTGAAGTGTTTTCTTGTACTTTTAAGCCAATCAGATACCCTACGGGCTCGGAAAGTGCAACGAAACCATAAAATTTTAGCTAGAAACTGTATTTTTGTCGATTTTTATTGAATTTGAACTATATTTCAACGTTTTTTGATGGTTCTGAGCCACCAAACACACTTAAAGCATGCAGAATCGACTCAGAATAGAAAAGGAGACGTTTAGGTCAATTTTATGCATTCTGGCGTTCGTAGATACAAGAAAACTGTTAAAATTCTTCAGAAACGTCACTTTTGAAGTGTTTTCTTGTACTTTTAAGCCAATCAGATACCCTACGGGCTCGGAAAGTGCAACGAAACCATCAAATTTTAGCTAGAAACTGTATTTTTGTCGATTTTTATTGAATTTGAACTATATTTCAACGTTTTTTGATGGTTCTGAGCCACCAAACACACTTAAAGCATGCAGAATCGACTCAGAATAGGAAAAGGAGACGTTTAGGTCAATTTTATGCATTCTGGCGTTCGTAGATACAAGAAAACTGTTAAAATTCTTCAGAAACGTCACTTTTGAAGAGTTTTCTTGTACTTTTAAGCCAATCAGATACCCTACGGGCTCGGAAAGTGCAACGAAACCATCAAATTTTAGCTAGAAACTGTATTTTTGTCGATTTTTATTGAATTTGAACTATATTTCAACGTTTTTTGATGGTTCTGAGCCACCAAACACACTTAAAGCATGCAGAATCGACTCAGAATAGGAAAAGGAGACGTTTAGGTCAATTTTATGCATTCTGGCGTTCGTAGATACAAGAAAACTGTTAAAATTCTTCAGAAACGTCACTTTTGAAGTGTTTTCTTGTACTTTTAAGCCAATCAGATACCCTACGGGCTCGGAAAGTGCAACGAAACCATCAAATTTTAGCTAGAAACTCTATTTTTGTCGATTTTTATTGAATTTGAACTATATTTCAACGTTTTTTGATGGTTCTGAGCCACCAAACACACTTAAAGCATGCAGAATCGACTCAGAATAGGAAAAGGAGACGTTTAGGTAAATTTTATGCATTCTGGCGTTCGTAGATACAAGAAAACTGTTAAAATTCTTCAGAAACGTCACTTTTGAAGTGTTTTCTTGTACTTTTAAGCCAATCAGATACCCTATGGGCTCGGAAAGTGCAACGAAACCATCAAATTTTAGCTAGAAACTGTATTTTTGTCGATTTTTATTGAACTTGAATTATATTTCAACGTTTTTTGATGGTTCTGAGCCACCAAACACACTTAAAGCATGCAGAATCGACTCAGAATAGGAAAAGGAGACGTTTAGGTCAATTTTATGCATTCTGGCGTTCGTAGATACAAGAAAACTGTTAAAATTCTTCAGAAACGTCACTTTTGAAGTGTTTTCTTGTACTTTTAAGCCAATCAGATACCCTACAGGCTCGGAAAGTGCAACGAAACCATCAAATTTTAGCTAGAAACTGTATTTTTGTCGATTTTTATTGAATTTGAACTATATTTCAACGTTTTTTGATGGTTCTGAGCCACCAAACACACTTAAAGCATGCAGAATCGACTCAGAATAGGAAAAGGAGACGTTTAGGTCAATTTTATGCATTCTGGCGTTCGTAGATACAAGAAAACTGTTAAAATTCTTCAGAAACATCACTTTTGAAGTGTTTTCTTGTACTTTTAAGCCAATCAGATACCCTACGGGCTCGGAAAGTGCAACGAAACCATCAAATTTTAGCTAGAAACTGTATTTTTGTCGATTTTTATTGAATTTGAACTATATTTCAACGTTTTTTGATGGTTCTGAGCCACCAAACACACTTAAAGCATGCAGAATCGACTCAGAATAGGAAAAGGAGACGTTTAGGTCAATTTTATGCATTCTGGCGTTCGTAGATACAAGAAAACTGTTAAAATTCTTCAGAAACGTCACTTTTGAAGTGTTTTCTTGTACTTTTAAGCCAATCAGATACCCTACGGGCTCGGAAAGTGCAACGAAACCATCAAATTTTAGCTAGAAACTGTATTTTTGTCGATTTTTATTGAATTTGAACCATATTTCAACGTTTTTTGATGGTTCTGAGCCACCAAACACACTTAAAGCATGCAGAATCGACTCAGAATAGGAAAAAGGAGACGTTTAGGTCAATTTTATGCATTCTGGCGTTCGTAGATACAAGAAAACTGTTAAAATTCTTCAGAAACGTCACTTTTGAAATGTTTTCTTTTACTTTTAAGCCAATCAGATACCCTACGGGCTCGGAAAGTGCAACGAAACCATGAAATTTTAGCTAGAAACTGTATTTTTGTCGATTTTTATTGAATTTGAACTATATTTCAACGTTTTTTGATGGTTCTGAGCCACCAAACACACTTAAAGCATGCAGAATCGACTCAGAATAGGAAAAGGAGACGTTTAGGTCAATTTTATGCATTCTGGCGTTCGTAGATACAAGAAAACTGTTAAAATTCTTCAGAAACGTCACTTTTGAAGTGTTTTCTTGTACTTTTAAGCCAATCAGATACCCTACGGGCTCGGAAAGTGCAACGAAACCATCAAATTTTAGCTAGAAACTGTATTTTTGTCGATTTTTATTGAATTTGAACGATATTTCAACGTTTTTTGATGGTTCTGAGCCACCAAACACACTTAGAGCATGCAGAATCGACTCAGAATAGGAAAAGGAGACGTTTAGGTCAATTTTATGCATTCTGGCGTTCGTAGATACAAGAAAACTGTTAAAATTCTTCAGAAACGTCACTTTTGAAGTGTTTTCTTGTACTTTTAAGCCAATCAGATACCCTACGGGCTCGGAAAGTGCAACGAAACCATCAAATTTTAGCTAGAAACTGTATTTTTGTCGATTTTTATTGAATTTGAACTATATTTCAACGTTTTTTGATGGTTCTGAGCCACCAAACACACTTAAAGCATGCAGAATCGACTCAGAATAGGAAAAGGAGACGTTTAGGTCAATTTTATGCATTCTGGCGTTCGTAGATACAAGAAAACTGTTAAAATTCTTCAGAAACGTCACTTTTGAAGTGTTTTCTTGTACTTTTAAGCCAATCAGATACCCTACGGGCTCGGAAAGTGCAACGAAACCATCAAATTTTAGCTAGAAACTGTATTTTTGTCGATTTTTATTGAATTTGAACTATATTTCAACGTTTTTTGATGGTTCTGAGCCACCAAACACACTTAAAGCATGCAGAATCGACTCAGAATAGGAAAAGGAGACGTTTAGGTCAATTTTATGCATTCTGGCGTTCGTAGATACAAGAAAACTGTTAAAATTCTTCAGAAACGTCACTTTTGAAGTGTTTTCTTGTACTTTTAAGCCAATCAGATACCCTACGGGCTCGGAAAGTGCAACGAAACCATCAAATTTTAGCTAGAAACTGTATTTTTGTCGATTTTTATTGAATTTGAACTATATTTCAACGTTTTTTGATGGTTCTGAGCCACCAAACACACTTAAAGCATGCAGAATCGACTCAGAATAGGAAAAGGAGACGTTTAGGTCAATTTTATGCATTCTGGCGTTCGTAGATACAAGAAAACTGTTAAAATTCTTCAGAAACGTCACTTTTGAAGTGTTTTCTTGTACTTTTAAGCCAATCAGATACCCTACGGGCTCGGAAAGTGCAACGAAACCATCAAATTTTAGCTAGAAACTGTATTTTTGTCGATTTTTATTGAATTTGAACTATATTTCAAGGTTTTTTGATGGTTCTGAGCCACCAAACACACTTAAAGCATGCAGAATCGACTCAGAATAGGAAAAGGAGACGTTTAGGTCAATTTTATGCATTCTGGCGTTCGTTGATACAAGAAAACTGTTAAAATTCTTCAGAAACGTCACTTTTGAAGTGTTTTCTTGTACTTTTAAGCCAATCAGATACCCAACGGGCTCGGAAAGTGCAACGAAACCATCAAATTTTAGCTAGAAACTGTATTTTTGTCGATTTTTATTGAATTTGAACTATATTTCAACGTTTTTTGATGGTTCTGAGCCACCAAACACACTTAAAGCATGCAGAATCGACTCAGAATAGGAAAAGGAGACGTTTAGGTCAATTTTATGCATTCTGGCGTTCGTAGATACAAGAAAACTGTTAAAATTCTTCAGAAACGTCACTTTTGAAGTGTTTTCTTGTACTTTTAAGCCAATCAGATACCCAACGGGCTCGGAAAGTGCAACGAAACCATCAAATTTTAGCTAGAAACTGTATTTTTGTCGATTTTTATTGAATTTGAACTATATTTCAACGTTTTTTGATGGTTCTGAGCCACCAAACACACTTAAAGCATGCAGAATCGACTCAGAATAGGAAAAGGAGACGTTTAGGTCAATTTTATGCATTCTGGCGTTCGTCGATACAAGAAAACTGTTAAAATTCTTCAGAAACGTCACTTTTGAAGTGTTTTCTTGTACTTTTAAGCCAATCAGATACCCTACGGGCTCGGAAAGTGCAACGAAACCATCAAATTTTAGCTAGAAACTGTATTTTTGTCGATTTTTATTGAATTTGAACTATATTTCAACGTTTTTTGATGGTTCTGAGCCACCAAACACACTTAAAGCATGCAGAATCGACTCAGAATAGGAAAAGGAGAAGTTTAGGTCAATTTTATGCATTCTGGCGTTCGTAGATACAAGAAAACTGTTAAAATTCTTCAGGAAACGTCACTTTTGAAGTGTTTTCTTGTACTTTTAAGCCAATCAGATACCCAACGGGCTCGGAAAGTGCAACGAAACCATCAAATTTTAGCTAGAAACTGTATTTTTGTCGATTTTTATTGGAATTTGAACTATATTTCAACGTTTTTTGATGGTTCTGAGCCACCAAACACACTTAAAGCATGCAGAATCGACTCAGAATAGGAAAAGGAGACGTTTAGGTCAATTTTATGCATTCTGGCGTTCGTAGATACAAGAAAACTGTTAAAATTCTTCAGAAACGTCACTTTTGAAATGTTTTCTTTTACTTTTAAGCCAATCAGATACCCTACGGGCTCGGAAAGTGCAACGAAACCATGAAATTTTAGCTAGAAACTGTATTTTTGTCGATTTTTATTGAATTTGAACTATATTTCAACGTTTTTTGATGGTTCTGAGCCACCAAACACACTTAAAGCATGCAGAATCGACTCAGAATAGGAAAAGGAGACGTTTAGGTCAATTTTATGCATTCTGGCGTTCGTAGATACAAGAAAACTGTTAAAATTCTTCAGAAACGTCACTTTTGAAGTGTTTTCTTGTACTTTTAAGCCAATCAGATACCCTACGGGCTCGGAAAGTGCAACGAAACCATCAAATTTTAGCTAGAAACTGTATTTTTGTCGATTTTTATTGAATTTGAACGATATTTCAACGTTTTTTGATGGTTCTGAGCCACCAAACACACTTAGAGCATGTCGACTCAGAATAGGAAAAGGAGACGTTTAGGTCAATTTTATGCATTCTGGCGTTCGTAGATACAAGAAAACTGTTAAAATTCTTCAGAAACGTCACTTTTGAAGTGTTTTCTTGTACTTTTAAGCCAATCAGATACCCTACGGGCTCGGAAAGTGCAACGAAACCATCAAATTTTAGCTAGAAACTGTATTTTTGTCGATTTTTATTGAATTTGAACTATATTTCAACGTTTTTTGATGGTTCTGAGCCACCAAACACACTTAAAGCATGCAGAATCGACTCAGAATAGGAAAAGGAGACGTTTAGGTCAATTTTATGCATTCTGGCGTTCGTAGATACAAGAAAACTGTTAAAATTCTTCAGAAACGTCACTTTTGAAGTGTTTTCTTGTACTTTTAAGCCAATCAGATACCCTACGGGCTCGGAAAGTGCAACGAAACCATCAAATTTTAGCTAGAAACTGTATTTTTGTCGATTTTTATTGAATTTGAACTATATTTCAACGTTTTTTGATGGTTCTGAGCCACCAAACACACTTAAAGCATGCAGAATCGACTCAGAATAGGAAAAGGAGACGTTTAGGTCAATTTTATGCATTCTGGCGTTCGTAGATACAAGAAAACTGTTAAAATTCTTCAGAAACGTCACTTTTGAAGTGTTTTCTTGTACTTTTAAGCCAATCAGATACCCTACGGGCTCGGAAAGTGCAACGAAACCATCAAATTTTAGCTAGAAACTGTATTTTTGTCGATTTTTATTGAATTTGAACTATATTTCAACGTTTTTTGATGGTTCTGAGCCACCAAACACACTTAAAGCATGCAGAATCGACTCAGAATAGGAAAAGGAGACGTTTAGGTCAATTTTATGCATTCTGGCGTTCGTAGATACAAGAAAACTGTTAAAATTCTTCAGAAACGTCACTTTTGAAGTGTTTTCTTGTACTTTTAGCCAATCAGATACCCTACGGGCTCGGAAAGTGCAACGAAACCATCAAATTTTAGCTAGAAACTGTATTTTTGTCGATTTTTATTGAATTTGAACTATATTTCAAGGTTTTTTGATGGTTCTGAGCCACCAAACACACTTAAAGCATGCAGAATCGACTCAGAATAGGAAAAGGAGACGTTTAGGTCAATTTTATGCATTCTGGCGTTCGTTGATACAAGAAAACTGTTAAAATTCTTCAGAAACGTCACTTTTGAAGTGTTTTCTTGTACTTTTAAGCCAATCAGATACCCAACGGGCTCGGAAAGTGCAACGAAACCATCAAATTTTAGCTAGAAACTGTATTTTTGTCGATTTTTATTGAATTTGAACTATATTTCAACGTTTTTTGATGGTTCTGAGCCACCAAACACACTTAAAGCATGCAGAATCGACTCAGAATAGGAAAAGGAGACGTTTAGGTCAATTTTATGCATTCTGGCGTTCGTAGATACAAGAAAACTGTTAAAATTCTTCAGAAACGTCACTTTTGAAGTGTTTTCTTGTACTTTTAAGCCAATCAGATACCCAACGGGCTCGGAAAGTGCAACGAAACCATCAAATTTTAGCTAGAAACTGTATTTTTGTCGATTTTTATTGAATTTGAACTATATTTCAACGTTTTTTGATGGTTCTGAGCCACCAAACACACTTAAAGCATGCAGAATCGACTCAGAATAGGAAAAGGAGACGTTTAGGTCAATTTTATGCATTCTGGCGTTCGTCGATACAAGAAAACTGTTAAAATTCTTCAGAAACGTCACTTTTGAAGTGTTTTCTTGTACTTTTAAGCCAATCAGATACCCTACGGGCTCGGAAAGTGCAACGAAACCATCAAATTTTAGCTAGAAACTGTATTTTTGTCGATTTTTATTGAATTTGAACTATATTTCAACGTTTTTTGATGGTTCTGAGCCACCAAACACACTTAAAGCATGCAGAATCGACTCAGAATAGGAAAAGGAGAAGTTTAGGTCAATTTTATGCATTCTGGCGTTCGTAGATACAAGAAAACTGTTAAAATTCTTCAGAAACGTCACTTTTGAAGTGTTTTCTTGTACTTTTAAGCCAATCAGATACCCAACGGGCTCGGAAAGTGCAACGAAACCATCAAATTTTAGCTAGAAACTGTATTTTTGTCGATTTTTATTGAATTTGAACTATATTTCAACGTTTTTTGATGGTTCTGAGCCACCAAACACACTTAAAGCATGCAGAATCGACTCAGAATAGGAAAAGGAGACGTTTAGGTCAATTTTATGCATTCTGGCGTTCGTAGATACAAGAAAACTGTTAAAATTCTTCAGAAACGTCACTTTTGAAGTGTTTTCTTGTACTTTTAAGCCAATCAGATAACCTACGGGCTCGGAAAGTGCAAAGAAACCATCAAATTTTAGCTAGAAACTGTATTTTTGTCGATTTTTATTGAATTTGAACTATATTTCAAATGCCGACAAAAATACAGTTTCTAGCTAAAATTTGATGGTTTCGTTGCAGTTTCCGAGCCCGTAGGGTATCTGATCGGCTTAAAAGTACAAGAAAACACTTCAAAAGTGACGTTTCTGAAGAATTTTAACAGTTTTCTTGTATCTACGAACGCCAGAATGCATAAAATTGACCTAAACGTCTCCTTTTCCTATTCTGAGTCGATTCTGCATGCTTTAAGTGTGTTTGGTGGCTCAGAACCATCAAAAAACGTTGAAATATAGTTCAAATTCAATAAAAATCGACAAAAATACAGTTTCTAGCTAAAATTTGATGGTTTCGTTGCACTTTCCGAGCCCGTTGGGTATCTGATTGGCTTAAAAGTACAAGAAAACACTTCAAAAGTGACGTTTCTGAAGAATTTTAACAGTTTTCTTGTATCTACGAACGCCAGAATGCATAAAATTGACCTAAACGTCTCCTTTTCCTATTCTGAGTCGATTCTGCATGCTTTAAGAGTGTTTGGTGGCTCAGAACCATCAAAAAACGTTGAAATATAGTTCAAATTCAATAAAAATCGACAAAATTACAGTTTCTAGCTAAAATTTGATGGTTTCGTTGCACTTTCCGAGCCCGTTGGGTATCTGATTGGCTTAAAAGTACAAGAAAACACTTCAAAAGTGACGTTTCTGAAGAATTTTAACAGTTTTCTTGTATCTACGAACGCCAGAATGCATAAAATTGACCTAAACGTCTCCTTTTCCTATTCTGAGTCGATTCTGCATGCTTTAAGTGTGTTTGGTGGCTCAGAACCATCAAAAAACGTTGAAATATAGTTCAAATTCAATAAAAATCGACAAAAATACAGTTTCTAGCTAAAATTTGATGGTTTCGTTGCACTTTCCGAGCCCGTAGGGTATCTGATTGGCTTAAAAGTACAAGAAAACACTTCAAAAGTGACGTTTCTGAAGAATTTTAACAGTTTTCTTGTATCTACGAACGCCAGAATGCATAAAATTGACCTAAACGTCTCCTTTTCCTATTCTGAGTCAATTCTGCATGCTTTAAGTGTGTTTGGTGGCTCAGAACCATCAAAAAACGTTGAAATATAGTTCAAATTCAATAAAAATCGACAAAAATACAGTTTCTAGCTAAAATTTGATGGTTTCGTTGCACTTTCCGAGCCCGTAGGGTATCTGATTGGCTTAAAAGTACAAGAAAACACTTCAAAAGTGACGTTTCTGAAGAATTTTAACAGTTTTCTTGTATCTACGAACGCCAGAATGCATAAAATTGACCTAAACGTCTCCTTTTCCTATTCTGAGTCGATTCTGCATGCTTTAAGTGTGTTTGGTGGCTCAGAACCATCAAAAAACGTTGAAATATAGTTCAAATTCAATAAAAATCGACAAAAATACAGTTTCTATCTAAAATTTGATGGTTTCGTTGCACTTTCCGAGCCCGTAGGGTATCTGATTGGCTTAAAAGTACAAGAAAACACTTCAAAAGTCACGTTTCTGAAGAATTTTAACAGTTTTCTTGTATCTACGAACGCCAGAATGCATAAAATTGACCTAAACGTCTCCTTTTCCTATTCTGAGTCGATTCTGCATGCTTTAAGTGTGTTTGGTGGCTCAGAACCATCAAAAAACGTTGAAATATAGTTCAAATTCAATAAAAATCGACAAAAATACAGTTTCTAGCTAAAATTTGATGGTTTCGTTGCACTTTCCGAGCCCGTAGGGTATCTGATTGGCTTAAAAGTACAAGAAAACACTTCAAAAGTGACGTTTCTGAAGAATTTTAACAGTTTTCTTGTATCTACGAACGCCAGAATGCATAAAATTGACCTAAACGTCTCCTTTTCCTATTCTGAGTCGATTCTGCATGCTTTAAGTGTGTTTGGTGGCTCAGAACCATCAAAAAACGTTGAAATATAGTTCAAATTCAATAAAAATCGACAAAAATACAGTTTCTAGCTAAAATTTGATGGTTTCGTTGCACTTTCCGAGCCCGTAGGGTATCTGATTGGCTTAAAAGTACAAGAAAACACTTCAAAAGTGACGTTTCTGAAGAATTTTAACAGTTTTCTTGTATCTACGAACGCCAGAATGCATAAAATTGACCTAAACGTCTCCTTTTCCTATTCTGAGTCGATTCTGCATGCTTTAAGTGTGTTTGGTGGCTCAGAACCATCAAAAAACTTTGAAATATAGTTCAAATTCAATAAAAATCGACAAAAATACAGTTTCTAGCTAAAATTTGATGGTTTTGTTGCACTTTCCGAGCCCGTAGGGTATCTGATTGGCTTAAAAGTACAAGAAAACACTTCAAAAGTGACGTTTCTGAAGAATTTTAACAGTTTTCTTGTATCTACGAACGCCAGAATGCATAAAATTGACCTAAACGTCTCCTTTTCCTATTCTGAGTCGATTCTGCATGCTTTAAGTGTGTTTGGTGGCTCAGAACCATCAAAAAACGTTGAAATATAGTTCAAATTCAATAAAAATCGACAAAAATACAGTTTCTAGCTAAAATTTGATGGTTTCGTTGCACTTTCCGAGCCCGTAGGGTATCTGATTGGCTTAAAAGTACAAGAAAACACTTCAAAAGGGACGTTTCTGAAGAATTTTAACAGTTTTCTTGTATCTACGAACGCCAGAATGCATAAAATTGACCTAAACGTCTCCTTTTCCTATTCTGAGTCGATTCTGCATGCTTTAAGTGTGTTTGGTGGCTCAGAACCATCAAAAAACGTTGAAATATAGTTCAAATTCAATAAAAATCGACAAAAATACAGTTTCTAGCTAAAATTTGATGGTTTCGTTGCACTTTCCGAGCCCGTAGGTTATCTGATTGGCTTAAAAGTACAAGAAAACACTTCAAAAGTGATGTTTCTGAAGAATTTTAACAGTTTTCTTGTATCTACGAACGCCAGAATGCATAAAATTGACCTAAACGTCTCCTTTTCCTATTCTGAGTCGATTCTGCATGCTTTAAGTGTGTTTGGTGGCTCAGAACCATCAAAAAACGTTGAAATATAGTTCAAATTCAATAAAAATCGACAAAAATACAGTTTCTAGCTAAAATTTGATGGTTTCGTTGCACTTTCCGAGCCCGTAGGGTATCTGATTGGCTTAAAAGTACAAGAAAACACTTCAAAAGTGACGTTTCTGAAGAATTTTAACAGTTTTCTTGTATCTACGAACGCCAGAATGCATAAAATTGACCTAAACATTTCCTTTTCCTATTCTGAGTCGATTCTGCATGCTTTAAGTGTGTTTGGTGGCTCAGAACCATCAAAAAACGTTGAAATATAGTTCAAATTCAATAAAAATCGACAAAAATACAGTTTCTAGCTAAAATTTGATGGTTTCGTTGCACTTTCCGAGCCCGTTGGGTATCTGATTGGCTTAAAAGTACAAGAAAACACTTCAAAAGTGACGTTTCTGAAGAATTTTAACAGTTTTCTTGTATCTACGAACGCCAGAAAGCATAAAATTGACCTAAACGTCTCCTTTTCCTATTCTGAGTCGATTCTGCATGCTTTAAGTGTGTTTGGTGGCTCAGAACCATCAAAAAACGTTGAAATATAGTTCAAATTCAATAAAAATCGACAAAAATACAGTTTCTAGCTAAAATTTGATGGTTTCGTTGCACTTTCCGAGCCCGTAGGGTATCTGATTGGCTTAAAAGTACAAGAAAACACTTCAAAAGTGACGTTTCTGAAGAATTTTAACAGTTTTCTTGTATCTACGAACGCCAGAATGCATAAAATTGACCTAAACGTCTCCTTTTCCTATTCTGAGTCGATTCTGCATGCTTTAAGTGTGTTTGGTGGCTCAGAACCATCAAAAAACGTTGAAATATAGTTCAAATTCAATAAAAATCGACAAAAATACAGTTTCTAGCTAAAATTTGATGGTTTCGTTGCACTTTCCGAGCCCGCAGGGTATCTGATTGGCTTAAAAGTACAAGAAAACACTTCAAAAGTGACGTTTCTGAAGAATTTTAACAGTTTTCTTGTATCTACGAAAGCCAGAATGCATAAAATTGACCTAAACGTCTCCTTTTCCTATTCTGAGTCGATTCTGCATGCTTTAAGTGTGTTTGGTGGCTCAGAACCATCAAAAAACGTTGAAATATAGTTCAAATTCAATAAAAATCGACAAAAATACAGTTTCTAGCTAAAATTTGATGGTTTCGTTGCACTTTCCGAGCCCGTAGGGTATCTGATTGGCTTAAAAGTACAAGAAAACACTTCAAAAGTGACGTTTCTGAAGAATTTTAACAGTTTTCTTGTATCTACGAACGCCAGAATGCATAAAATTGACCTAAACGTCTCCTTTTCCTATTCTGAGTCGATTCTGCATGCTTTAAGTGTGTTTGGTGGCTCAGAACCATCAAAAAACGTTGAAATATAGTTCAAATTCAATAAAAATCGACAAAAATACAGTTTCTAGCTAAAATTTGATGGTTTCGTTGCACTTTCCGAGCCCGTAGGGTATCTGATTGGCTTAAAAGTACAAGAAAACACTTCAAAAGTGACGTTTCTGAAGAATTTTAACAGTTTTCTTGTATCTACGAACGCCAGAATGCATAAATTTGACCTAAACGTCTCCTTTTCCTATTCTGAGTCGATTCTGCATGCTTTAAGTGTGTTTGGTGGCTCAGAACCATCAAAAAACGTTGAAATATAGTTCAAATTCAATAAAATTCGACAAAAATACAGTTTCTAGCTAAAATTTGATGGTTTCGTTGCACTTTCCGAGCCCGTAGGGTATCTGATTGGCTTAAAAGTACAAGAAAACACTTCAAAAGTGACGTTTCTGAAGAATTTTAACAGTTTTCTTGTATCTACGAACGCCAGAATGCATAAAATTGACCTAAACGTCTCCTTTTCCTATTCTGAGTCGATTCTGCATGCTTTAAGTGTGTTTGGTGGCTCAGAACCATCAAAAAACGTTGAAATATAGTTCAAATTCAATAAAAATCGACAAAAATACAGTTTCTAGCTAAAATTTGATGGTTTCGTTGCACTTTCCGAGCCCGTAGGTTATCTGATTGGCTTAAAAGTACAAGAAAACACTTCAAAAGTGACGTTTCTGAAGAATTTTAACAGTTTTCTTGTATCTACGAACGCCAGAATGCATAAAATTGACCTAAACATCTCCTTTTCCTATTCTGAGTCGATTCTGCATGCTTTAAGTGTGTTTGGTGGCTCAGAACCATCAAAAAACGTTGAAATATAGTTCAAATTCAATAAAAATCGACAAAAATACAGTTTCTAGCTAAAATTTGATGGTTTCGTTGCACTTTCCGAGCCCGTAGGGTATCTGATTGGCTTAAAAGTACAAGAAAACACTTCAAAAGTGACGTTTCTGAAGAATTTTAACAGTTTTCTTGTATCTACGAACGCCAGAAAGCATAAAATTGACCTAAACGTCTCCTTTTCCTATTCTGAGTCGATTCTGCATGCTTTAAGTGTGTTTGGTGGCTCAGAACCATCAAAAAACGTTGAAATATAGTTCAAATTCAATAAAAATCGACAAAAATACAGTTTCTAGCTAAAATTTGATGGTTTCGTTGCACTTTCCGAGCCCGTAGGGTATCTGATTGGCTTAAAAGTACAAGAAAACACTTCAAAAGTGACGTTTCTGAAGAATTTTAACAGTTTTCTTGTATCTACGAACGCCAGAATGCATAAAATTGACCTAAACGTCTCCTTTTCCTATTCTGAGTCGATTCTGCATGCTTTAAGTGTGTTTGGTGGCTCAGAACCATCAAAAAACGTTGAAATATAGTTCAAATTCAATAAAAATCGACAAAAATACAGTTTCTAGCTAAAATTTGATGGTTTCGTTGCACTTTCCGAGCCCGTTGGGTATCTGATTGGCTTAAAAGTACAAGAAAACACTTCAAAAGTGACGTTTCTGAAGAATTTTAACAGTTTTCTTGTATCTACGAACGCCAGAATGCATAAAATTGACCTAAACGTCTCCTTTTCCTATTCTGAGTCGATTCTGCATGCTTTAAGTGTGTTTGGTGGCTCAGAACCATCAAAAAACGTTGAAATATAGTTCAAATTCAATAAAAATCGACAAAAATACAGTTTCTAGCTAAAATTTGATGGTTTCGTTGCACTTTCCGAGCCCGTAGGGTATCTGATTGGCTTAAAAGTACAAGAAAACACTTCAAAAGTGACGTTTCTGAAGAATTTTAACAGTTTTCTTGTATCTACGAACGCCAGAATGCATAAAATTGACCTAAACGTCTCCTTTTCCTATTCTGAGTCGATTCTGCATGCTTTAAGTGTGTTTGGTGGCTCAGAACCATCAAAAAACGTTGAAATATAGTTCAAATTCAATAAAAATCGACAAAAATACAGTTTCTAGCTAAAATTTGATGGTTTCGTTGCACTTTCCGAGCCCGTAGGGTATCTGATTGGCTTAAAAGTACAAGAAAACACTTCAAAAGTGACGTTTCTGAAGAATTTTAACAGTTTTCTTGTATCTACGAACGCCAGAATGCATAAAATTGACCTAAACGTCTCCTTTTCCTATTCTGAGTCGATTCTGCATGCTTTAAGTGTGTTTGGTGGCTCAGAACCATCAAAAAACGTTGAAATATAGTTCAAATTCAATAAAAATCGACAAAAATACAGTTTCTAGCTAAAATTTGATGGTTTCGTTGCACTTTCCGAGCCCGTAGGGTATCTGATTGGCTTAAAAGTACAAGAAAACATTTCAAAAGTGACGTTTCTGAAGAATTTTAACAGTTTTCTTGTATCTACGAACGCCAGAATGCATAAAATTGACCTAAACATCTCCTTTTCCTATTCTGAGTCGATTCTGCATGCTTTAAGTGTGTTTGGTGGCTCAGAACCATCAAAAAACGTTGAAATATAGTTCAAATTCAATAAAAATCGACAAAAATACAGTTTCTAGCTAAAATTTGATGGTTTCGTTGCACTTTCCGAGCCCGTAGGGTATCTGATTGGCTTAAAAGTATAAGAAAACACTTCAAAAGTGACGTTTCTGAAGAATTTTAACAGTTTTCTTGTATCTACGAACGCCAGAATGCATAAAATTGACCTAAACGTCTCCTTTTCCTATTCTGAGTCGATTCTGCATGCTTTAAGTGTGTTTGGTGGCTCAGAACCATCAAAAAACGTTGAAATATAGTTCAAATTCAATAAAAATCGACAAAAATACAGTTTCTAGCTAAAATTTGATGGTTTCGTTGCACTTTCCGAGCCCGTAGGGTATCTGATTGGCTTAAAAGTACAAGAAAACACTTCAAAAGTGACGTTTCTGAAGAATTTTAACAGTTTTCTTGTATCTACGAACGCCAGAATGCATAAAATTGACCTAAACGTCTCCTTTTCCTATTCTGAGTCGATTCTGCATGCTTTAAGTGTGTTTGGTGGCTCAGAACCATCAAAAAACGTTGAAATATAGTTCAAATTCAATAAAAATCGACAAAAATACAGTTTCTAGCTAAAATTTGATGGTTTCGTTGCACTTTCCGAGCCCGTAGGGTATCTGATTGGCTTAAAAGTACAAGAAAACACTTCAAAAGTGACGTTTCTGAAGAATTTTAACAGTTTTCTTGTATCTACGAACGCCAGAATGCATAAAATTGACCTAAACGTCTCCTTTTCCTATTCTGAGTCGATTCTGCATGCTTTAAGTGTGTTTGGTGGCTCAGAACCATCAAAAAACGTTGAAATATAGTTCAAATTCAATAAAAATCGACAAAAATACAGTTTCTAGCTAAAATTTGATGGTTTCGTTGCACTTTCCGAGCCCGTAGGGTATCTGATTGGCTTAAAAGTACAAGAAAACACTTCAAAAGTGACGTTTCTGAAGAATTTTAACAGTTTTCTTGTATGTAGGAACGCCAGAATGCATAAAATTGACCTAAACATCTCCTTTTCCTATTCTGAGTCGATTCTGCATGCTTTAAGTGTGTTTGGTGGCTCAGAACCATCAAAAAACGTTGAAATATAGTTCAAATTCAATAAAAATCGACAAAAATACAGTTTCTAGCTAAAATTTGATGGTTTCGTTGCACTTTCCGAGCCCGTAGGGTATCTGATTGGCTTAAAAGTATAAGAAAACACTTCAAAAGTGACGTTTCTGAAGAATTTTAACAGTTTTCTTGTATCTACGAACGCCAGAATGCATAAAATTGACCTAAACGTCTCCTTTTCCTATTCTGAGTCGATTCTGCATGCTTTAAGTGTGTTTGGTGGCTCAGAACCATCAAAAAACGTTGAAATATAGTTCAAATTCAATAAAAATCGACAAAAATACAGTTTCTAGCTAAAATTTGATGGTTTCGTTGCACTTTCCGAGCCCGTTGGGTATCTGATTGGCTTAAAAGTACAAGAAAACACTTCAAAAGTGACGTTTCTGAAGAATTTTAACAGTTTACTTGTATCTACGAACGCCAGAATGCATAAAATTGACCTAAACGTCTCCTTTTCCTATTCTGAGTCGATTCTGCATGCTTTAAGTGTGTTTGGTGGCTCAGAACCATCAAAAAACTTTGAAATATAGTTCAAATTCAATAAAAATCGACAAAAATACAGTTTCTAGCTAAAATTTGATGGTTTCGTTGCACTTTCCGAGCCCGTAGGGTATCTGATTGGCTTAAAAGTACAAGAAAACACTTCAAAAGTGACGTTTCTGAAGAATTTTAACAGTTTTCTTGTATCTACGAACGCCAGAATGCATAAAATTGACCTAAACGTCTCCTTTTCCTATTCTGAGTCGATTCTGCATGCTTTAAGTGTGTTTGGTGGCTCAGAACCATCAAAAAACGTTGAAATATAGTTCAAATTCAATAAAAATCGACAAAAATACAGTTTCTAGCTAAAATTTGATGGTTTCGTTGCACTTTCCGAGCCCGTAGGGTATCTGATTGGCTTAAAAGTACAAGAAAACACTTCAAAAGTGACGTTTCTGAAGAATTTTAACAGTTTTCTTGTATCTACGAACGCCAGAATGCATAAAATTGACCTAAACGTCTCCTTTTCCTATTCTGAGTCGATTCTGCATGCTTTAAGTGTGTTTGGTGGCTCAGAACCATCAAAAAACGTTGAAATATAGTTCAAATTCAATAAAAATCGACAAAAATACAGTTTCTAGCTAAAATTTGATGGTTTCGTTGCACTTTCCGAGCCCGTTGGGTATCTGATTGGCTTAAAAGTACAAGAAAACACTTCAAAAGTGACGTTTCTGAAGAATTTTAACAGTTTTCTTGTATCTACGAACGCCAGAATGCATAAAATTGACCTAAACATCTCCTTTTCCTATTCTGAGTCGATTCTGCATGCTTTAAGTGTGTTTGGTGGCTCAGAACCATCAAAAAACGTTGAAATATAGTTCAAATTCAATAAAAATCGACAAAAATACAGTTTCTAGCTAAAATTTGATGGTTTCGTTGCACTTTCCGAGCCCGTAGGGTATCTGATTGGCTTAAAAGTATAAGAAAACACTTCAAAAGTGACGTTTCTGAAGAATTTTAACAGTTTTCTTGTATCTACGAACGCCAGAATGCATAAAATTGACCTAAACGTCTCCTTTTCCTATTCTGAGTCGATTCTGCATGCTTTAAGTGTGTTTGGTGGCTCAGAACCATCAAAAAACGTTGAAAGATAGTTCAAATTCAATAAAAATCGACAAAAATACAGTTTCTAGCTAAAATTTGATGGTTTCGTTGCACTTTCCGAGCCCGTAGGGTATCTGATTGGCTTAAAAGTACAAGAAAACACTTCAAAAGTGACGTTTCTGAAGAATTTTAACAGTTTTCTTTAATCTACGAACGCCAGAATGCATAAAATTGACCTAAACGTCTCCTTTTCCTATTCTGAGTCGATTCTGCATGCTTTAAGTGTGTTTGGTGGCTCAGAACCATCCAAAAACGTTGAAATATAGTTCAAATTCAATAAAAATCGACAAAAATACAGTTTCTAGCTAAAATTTGATGGTTTCGTTGCACTTTCCGAGCCCGTAGGGTATCTGATTGGCTTAAAAGTACAAGAAAACACTTCAAAAGTGACGTTTCTGAAGAATTTTAACAGTTTTCTTGTATCTACGAACGCCAGAATGCATAAAATTGACCTAAACGTCTCCTTTTCCTATTCTGAGTCGATTCTGCATGCTTTAAGTGTGTTTGGTGGCTCAGAACCATCAAAAAACGTTGAAATATAGTTCAAATTCAATAAAAATCGACAAAAATACAGTTTCTAGCTAAAATTTGATGGTTTCGTTGCACTTTCCGAGCCCGTAGGGTATCTGATTGGCTTAAAAGTACAAGAAAACACTTCAAAAGTGACGTTTCTGAAGAATTTTAACAGTTTTCTTGTATCTACGAACGCCAGAATGCATAAAATTGACCTAAACATCTCCTTTTCCTATTCTGAGTCGATTCTGCATGCTTTAAGTGTGTTTGGTGGCTCAGAACCATCAAAAAACGTTGAAATATAGTTCAAATTCAATAAAAATCGACAAAAATACAGTTTCTAGCTAAAATTTGATGGTTTCGTTGCACTTTCCGAGCCCGTAGGGTATCTGATTGGCTTAAAAGTACAAGAAAACACTTCAAAAGTGACGTTTCTGAAGAATTTTAACAGTTTTCTTGTATCTACGAACGCCAGAATGCATAAAATTGACCTAAACATCTCCTTTTCCTATTCTGAGTCGATTCTGCATGCTTTAAGTGTGTTTGGTGGCTCAGAACCATCAAAAAACGTTGAAATATAGTTCAAATTCAATAAAAATCGACAAAAATACAGTTTCTAGCTAAAATTTGATGGTTTCGTTGCACTTTCCGAGCCCGTAGGGTATCTGATTGGCTTAAAAGTACAAGAAAACACTTCAAAAGTGACGTTTCTGAAGAATTTTAACAGTTTTCTTGTATCTACGAACGCCAGAATGCATAAAATTGACCTAAACGTCTCCTTTTCCTATTCTGAGTCGATTCTGCATGCTTTAAGTGTGTTTGGTGGCTCAGAACCATCAAAAAACGTTGAAATATAGTTCAAATTCAATAAAAATCGACAAAAATACAGTTTCTAGCTAAAATTTGATGGTTTCGTTGCACTTTCCGAGCCCGTAGGGTATCTGATTGGCTTAAAAGTACAAGAAAACACTTCAAAAGTGACGTTTCTGAAGAATTTTAACAGTTTTCTTGTATCTACGAACGCCAGAATGCATAAAATTGACCTAAACGTCTCCTTTTCCTATTCTGAGTCGATTCTGCATGCTTTAAGTGTGTTTGGTGGCTCAGAACCATCAAAAAACGTTGAAATATAGTTCAAATTCAATAAAAATCGACAAAAATACAGTTTCTAGCTAAAATTTGATGGTTTCGTTGCACTTTCCGAGCCCGTAGGGTATCTGATTGGCTTAAAAGTACAAGAAAACACTTCAAAAGTGACGTTTCTGAAGAATTTTAACAGTTTTCTTGTATCTACGAACGCCAGAATGCATAAAATTGACCTAAACGTCTCCTTTTCCTATTCTGAGTCGATTCTGCATGCTTTAAGTGTGTTTGGTGGCTCAGAACCATCAAAAAACGTTGAAATATAGTTCAAATTCAATAAAAATCGACAAAAATACAGTTTCTAGCTAAAATTTGATGGTTTCGTTGCACTTTCCGAGCCCGTAGGGTATCTGATTGGCTTAAAAGTACAAGAAAACACTTCAAAAGTGACGTTTCTGAAGAATTTTAACAGTTTTCTTGTATCTACGAACGCCAGAATGCATAAAATTGACCTAAACGTCTCCTTTTCCTATTCTGAGTCGATTCTGCATGCTTTAAGTGTGTTTGGTGGCTCAGAACCATCAAAAAACGTTGAAATATAGTTCAAATTCAATAAAAATCGACAAAAATACAGTTTCTAGCTAAAATTTGATGGTTTCGTTGCACTTTCCGAGCCCGTAGGGTATCTGATTGGCTTAAAAGTACAAGAAAACACTTCAAAAGTGACGTTTCTGAAGAATTTTAACAGTTTTCTTGTATCTACGAACGCCAGAATGCATAAAATTGACCTAAACGTCTCCTTTTCCTATTCTGAGTCGATTCTGCATGCTTTAAGTGTGTTTGGTGGCTCAGAACCATCAAAAAACGTTGAAATATAGTTCAAATTCAATAAAAATCGACAAAAATACAGTTTCTAGCTAAAATTTGATGGTTTCGTTGCACTTTCCGAGCCCGTAGGGTATCTGATTGGCTTAAAAGTATAAGAAAACACTTCAAAAGTGACGTTTCTGAAGAATTTTAACAGTTTTCTTGTATCTACGAACGCCAGAATGCATAAAATTGACCTAAACGTCTCCTTTTCCTATTCTGAGTCGATTCTGCATGCTTTAAGTGTGTTTGGTGGCTCAGAACCATCAAAAAACGTTGAAATATAGTTCAAATTCAATAAAAATCGACAAAAATACAGTTTCTAGCTAAAATTTGATGGTTTCGTTGCACTTTCCGAGCCCGTAGGGTATCTGATTGGCTTAAAAGTACAAGAAAACACTTCAAAAGTGACGTTTCTGAAGAATTTTAACAGTTTTCTTGTATCTACGAACGCCAGAATGCATAAAATTGACCTAAACGTCTCCTTTTCCTATTCTGAGTCGATTCTGCATGCTTTAAGTGTGTTTGGTGGCTCAGAACCATCAAAAAACGTTGAAATATAGTTCAAATTCAATAAAAATCGACAAAAATACAGTTTCTAGCTAAAATTTGATGGTTTCGTTGCACTTTCCGAGCCCGTAGGGTATCTGATTGGCTTAAAAGTACAAGAAAACACTTCAAAAGTGACGTTTCTGAAGAATTTTAACAGTTTTCTTGTATCTACGAACGCCAGAATGCATAAAATTGACCTAAACGTCTCCTTTTCCTATTCTGAGTCGATTCTGCATGCTTTAAGTGTGTTTGGTGGCTCAGAACCATCAAAAAACGTTGAAATATAGTTCAAATTCAATAAAAATCGACAAAAATACAGTTTCTAGCTAAAATTTGATGGTTTCGTTGCACTTTCCGAGCCCGTAGGGTATCTGATTGGCTTAAAAGTACAAGAAAACACTTCAAAAGTGACGTTTCTGAAGAATTTTAACAGTTTTCTTGTATCTACGAACGCCAGAATGCATAAAATTGACCTAAACGTCTCCTTTTCCTATTCTGAGTCGATTCTGCATGCTTTAAGTGTGTTTGGTGGCTCAGAACCATCAAAAAACGTTGAAATATAGTTCAAATTCAATAAAAATCGACAAAAATACAGTTTCTAGCTAAAATTTGATGGTTTCGTTGCACTTTCCGAGCCCGTAGGGTATCTGATTGGCTTAAAAGTACAAGAAAACACTTCAAAAGTGACGTTTCTGAAGAATTTTAACAGTTTTCTTGTATCTACGAACGCCAGAATGCATAAAATTGACCTAAACGTCTCCTTTTCCTATTCTGAGTCGATTCTGCATGCTTTAAGTGTGTTTGGTGGCTCAGAACCATCAAAAAACGTTCAAAAAACGTGAAATATAGTTCAAATTCAATAAAAATCGACAAAAATACAGTTTCTAGCTAAAATTTGATGGTTTCGTTGCACTTTCCGAGCCCGTAGGGTATCTGATTGGCTTAAAAGTACAAGAAAACACTTCAAAAGTGACGTTTCTGAAGAATTTTAACAGTTTTCTTGTATCTACGAACGCCAGAATGCATAAAATTGACCTAAACGTCTCCTTTTCCTATTCTGAGTCGATTCTGCATGCTTTAAGTGTGTTTGGTGGCTCAGAACCATCAAAAAACGTTGAAATATAGTTCAAATTCAATAAAAATCGACAAAAATACAGTTTCTAGCTAAAATTTGATGGTTTCGTTGCACTTTCCGAGCCCGTAGGGTATCTGATTGGCTTAAAAGTACAAGAAAACACTTCAAAAGTGACGTTTCTGAAGAATTTTAACAGTTTTCTTGTATCTACGAACGCCAGAATGCATAAAATTGACCTAAACGTCTCCTTTTCCTATTCTGAGTCGATTCTGCATGCTTTAAGTGTGTTTGGTGGCTCAGAACCATCAAAAAACGTTGAAATATAGTTCAAATTCAATAAAAATCGACAAAAATACAGTTTCTAGCTAAAATTTGATGGTTTCGTTGCACTTTCCGAGCCCGTAGGGTATCTGATTGGCTTAAAAGTACAAGAAAACACTTCAAAAGTGACGTTTCTGAAGAATTTTAACAGTTTTCTTGTATCTACGAACGCCAGAATGCATAAAATTGACCTAAACGTCTCCTTTTCCTATTCTGAGTCGATTCTGCATGCTTTAAGTGTGTTTGGTGGCTCAGAACCATCAAAAAACTTTGAAATATAGTTCAAATTCAATAAAAATCGACAAAAATACAGTTTCTAGCTAAGATTTGATGGTTTCGTTGCACTTTCCGAGCCCGTAGGGTATCTGATTGGCTTAAAAGTACAAGAAAACACTTCAAAAGTGACGTTTCTGAAGAATTTTAACAGTTTTCTTGTATCTACGAACGCCAGAATGCATAAAATTGACCTAAACGTCTCCTTTTCCTATTCTGAGTCGATTCTGCATGCTTTAAGTGTGTTTGGTGGCTCAGAACCATCAAAAAACTTTGAAATATAGTTCAAATTCAATAAAAATCGACAAAAATACAGTTTCTAGCTAAAATTTGATGGTTTCGTTGCACTTTCCGAGCCCGTAGGGTATCTGATTGGCTTAAAAGTACAAGAAAACACTTCAAAAGTGACGTTTCTGAAGAATTTTGACAGTTTTCTTGTATCTACGAACGCCAGAATGCATAAAATTGACCTAAACGTCTCCTTTTCCTATTCTGAGTCGATTCTGCATGCTTTAAGTGTGTTTGGTGGCTCAGAACCATCAAAAAACGTTGAAATATAGTTCAAATTCAATAAAAATCGACAAAAATACAGTTTCTAGCTAAAATTTGATGGTTT